>NC_043977.1:50629532-50929532 GCF_902148855.1 Sphaeramia orbicularis | reverse complement strand
CAGTTGTTTTGAAACCAAACACATATTGATGTCATAATCATACCTAACACTATTATCCATACCTTTACAGAAACTTTTGCTCATATGAGTAATCAGGAAAGCAAACGTCAAAGAGTGTGTGATTTGCTGAATGCACTCGTCACACCAAAGGAGATTTCAAAAATAGTTGGAGTGTCCATAAAGACTGTTTATAATGGAAAGAAGAGAATGACTATGAGCAAAACTATTACAAGAAAGTCTGGAAGATACTATTAAAGAAGAATGGGAGAAGTTGTCACCCGAATATTTGAGGAACACTTGCACAAGTTTCAGGAAGCGTGTGAAGGCAGTTATTGAGAAAGAAGGAGGACACATAGAATAAAAACATTTTCTATTATGTCAATTTTCTTGTGGCAAATAAATTCTCATGATTTTCAATAAACTAATTGGTCATACACTGTCTTTCAATCCCTGCCTCAAAATATTGTAAATTTTGCTTCCCCACCCTGTAATGTATATTATTGTGGACGGAAGAAGAAAAGCCAGGTGTAGATTACTGCACAAAGGGAGAATTTAATTTTCCTTGGTCAAATCACCATATATTTTTTTTACTAGTAGTTTTATTTTTATCAATTACAAGAAATTTCAGGCGACCCCAGTTGAATTCCAGGCGACCCCAAGTGGGGTCCTGACCCCAAGGTTGAAAAACACTGTTCTAGTTTCTCTGTTTAGCATGTGGCTAAAACACAAGCTCAAAAACAACAGTTAAACATGGCTTAAATGTAACCCTAACCATAAGTGAGTGAATTAAATAAAAGCCTCCACAGTTCTACGAAAAGCACTTCACAATCCTGAAATAAATCACTGGAAAATACTGCATACTAGTTATTTGAAAATGAATGGGTCTAATCATGAAGTTCAACACCAGATATCTGCACATTGTTATGTTCATTATCCATGTAGATTCAGAATACGCCTCCTCTGTGTGTCATTTTGTTTTATACATTTGGACATACTTTCCTTCTGTGCATCATTAAATACTGCTTGTTATGGCTGCTTCTGACTATTTCTAAGAGCAAAGTAATGTCTAAAAAATTGGCTGAAAAAAGATGGTACCACATGTTGAATAATGAGGCACTTAAGCCAAGAAGACAGATTTGAGTTCGAGGAATGGACTAATTACAATCCTCAGGTACAATTATCGTTCTGTTTGTAATTTAGCTCCAAACACTTCCCCACATCAGGTTGCAGGAAAATGGAATCAATGGAATATTATCTTGGAATGGCGTACACTCAGGTTTACTAATGAATTTGACAGAGAAATTAAACCCGTCACACCAAGTGCTGAGTAGATATCCCAGTTCACATTTAACATGCAGCTCACAACACATAACAGGGAATCAATTTACTGTTAATGTCGGCATCCAGTTTCTTTCAGGTAAACAGTCTTACACAGCGTGGGTAGATTGAAAATTAGACACATGATCTTACTTTATTTTTTGGAATACTGACTTTCTTTTTTTAATATTTCTTTTACACTAATGAAGTCAATTTCACCTTTGAAGGCAGCTCCAAATTTGTAATGCAATAAATGCTATAAATGTACATAAACTGAATTGTCACACATATAGTGAAAACAGGGAGTAATGGTTGTAACATGGGAGAGTTGTAACATCGCCAAATCCAGCAATATACAAATTTTCTGAAGATGCAAGCTAAAATTTTTTGTTGTCAGTAAGCTAAGTGTTTAGCATTAGCTCACCCTCACCATTTTTTTTTTGTGTGTCTTTTTTGTGTGTTTGTATTCATCTGTTTTCTTTTTAATGTGGACCATGAGTCTGAAATAAAGCCAATCATCATTCTTTCCACTTCCACACTTTTGTCCCAATACCATCTCATCAAAATGGCAATGGCCAAAACACAAACTTCTAGTTTCAAAATGTCAGTCCATAAACCAAAGGAAGATATCAAAGAAGCTCCATTCTCTTTTTATTCATAATTAATAGGTAAACACATTGATTATTGTTATCAACATTGAAGCAGACTGTACATAAATAGTAGAGGAACTGCGATCTCATTCAGGGGTTGGCGATTTCTCATAGACTGCTCAGCTTCCCCTAAAATTACAAAAATTAAATGGTTAAATATGTACGATTGTGTTAACATTTCATTGTCTACAAATGTGTTAGAACATGTTCATCTCACAGACGAGTTCATTCAGAATCAGCTTTATCACAAATTAACGGACTTGACGTTTTCTTGTTTAGTTGGTACGATAAGGTCACTGACCATTTTCTTAAAAAGGAACGGAGGGCCGAATTTATGTTTAAATAACCTGACTTTTATGTAAGCCGACAATGAGCTTCCCCTCTCTGAAAGACGAGCAGCCACCACTGAATTTGACCATTATCATGCTAACATTTTGAAGGCAGAAGTGATCATATTTGGACAAAAGGGGCAGATTTCCAGCAGCACAAGTGACCAGAGCTGTCTGTAAGGCAGTGGTTCCCAACCTTTTTTGGCTTGTGACCCCATTTTAATGTCACAAATTTCTGGTGACCCCACACAGACTTTTTTTTGTTGCTAAAATTAATTGGTTTTTGATCATGTAACAGTTTGCTATACTATGTTGCAAATAAATGTTAATTTTAGACGACATTTAGTCTATATAATGTATATTATTATGGACAGATTCAGAAAAGCCAGGTGTAGATTACTGCACAAAGGGAGACTTTTATTTTCCTTGGTCAGGATATGTACAGTAAGTCCAGCTTGTACTGACAATTAATACTGAACAAACAAGAACTCAAACTATGAATTATGAAAGAGCTGCAGCATCTGAAACCGACCACAATGAACATTTGACAGATAAACAGTACCACAGTGCTTCAGTTTCAGCTTCACAGTTTGTCATGTCTTTTATGGATTGGGATTGTCTCTCCACTCACCATATATTTCTTATTAGTATTTTATTTTATTTTATTTTTTTTCATCAATTACTAGAAAATTCAGGTGACCCCATTTGAATTCCAGGCAACCCTACATGGGGTCCTGACCCCAAGGTTGAAAACAACTGCTGTACGGGGTAATGAGTGAGCTAATGGTAACTTACAAATTTGCTAAAAGAGTAAACTTTATCTAGCACAGTGTAACAAAGTCATTTTAAGTCCTGCTAGCAGAACATAACCTCAACTACAGTGGAGCTGTCTGTCAGGAAAAAGATTTTATTAAATAAACAACTTCAGAAAGTCCCGCTCGGCAGGTAAGCAAGCTGTCAGTCACACCTGTCAGTCAGAGCCCGACATGGGAGGAATCAAAGCTTTCTGTTCAACCTGAGGTCTGCTTTTCAAAACAATAATTTATTAATGGACCACTACTTTTAGTTTTTGGTTGGGCTCTGATATTATTGCCAAAAGCAATCTAACAGGTGCAGCTCAAAATGCAGATGGGTTCCTCTATGAAACTGGTCCTAAAAACAGCACATGGGGCTAAAAATTCAAACCAGATGTAGACTAATGTTATGAAGCAAGTTTGGAAGCACTTTGGGTCTGTTTTAAAAATAAATACTTCCTGAGATAAAAGAGAAACTATTTTTCAGATGAAACACATTTTTATAATATTTTACATTATATTTAAAACAAAAATCTGTATGGATACAAAAATTATGCGCTACTCTTTTTTAATATGTCTTTATTCTCTCACAGGTACATTTTGGGAATTGAACCAATTATGCAAGGCCAAGTATTTCACAAAAATGACTGCTGTTGCAAAATCATTTGCAATTTATATACCTGGGCAGGTTTTGCATGTAACGCAAGTGGACACGATGGGTTACGTAGAAAACCTGGAATGAGACTGAGATTCATGAAAAACCCACATGTCCCACATGAGATAAAAGAGAAAATATTTTTCAGATGAAACAAATTTTTATATTATTTTTACGTTATATTTAATACAAAAATTAACACAGTCAAAAGGACATGAAAATTACACGCTACTATTTTTTTGAATATCTCTTTATTCTTTCACAGGTACATTTTGGGAATTGAACTAATTATGCAAGACAGAGTTTCACAAAAATGACTGCTGTTGCAAAATCATTCATGATTTATATGCGTTTAATTGGGCAGGTTCTGTATGTAACGCAAGTGGACACAATGGGTTACATACAAAGCCTGGAATGAGACTTAGATTCATAAAACACATAAAACAACATGTCTGGATTAGAAAAAAAACACTAGGATCATCAAATTAAACACAGTGTCTTTATTTATAGCGGTAAATAAGACCATTTACAGGCATGTTTTCAAAATAAAATGTTCTGACACCTCGGTAGTTTTTCCTGTCCCAGTTTTTGTCCTATTTTTGGCCCAAATGTTTTATTAAAAAAATCATACATTTTAGGATGGTTTAGAGTAAGAGTATAATTTTTTTTTTGCATTTATCTGAGGTCATCATTAGGTACATCCTGGGAGGGAATATGTCTAAATTTCTCTTTTATTATTGGGTCTAAATAGCTGGCAAAGTACCAGATGCCAAAATGAACCCAGTTTCATAGAAGCACCCAGATGTTTGGCCAAATATGGTGAATATGGTATAAATGTATTTCATTGTGTACATCCAGAGGACATCTGCATTTGATATTATCTTGCTTTATAGGTAACATAACAGAGTAGTATGCGTCTGATTTTTATTTTCACAAGGGATAAGTGACCCATCACACAACCTCAGCATTTTTCAGTCTTAATATTCATAAAATGTGAAACATAATAAATTGGTTCCATTTAATTCCTTTGTTATCAAAACTATTAGGATGGTACATCTGAGGTACATTCATCTACCTCCCGCTACCAAATTCACTGTAATTCATTGACACTGAATTTAAATGAAATTTAACATTACAAAATACTCTAATTACAGCTGGCATTTAGGGACAGTTTTATTACACTGCTGAGGGAAACTTTCAGCTACAGGGGCAGGGGAGAAATGTGTTTCTTCATGACACAGTGAGTAAATGTGTCTGCAGTGGCCTTCACAAGCTGATAAATTACACTTGCGCAGCCCTCTGGTGTCATGGTGTTTTAGCTTTGCTTCTCTGTTCAAGAAAAAAAAAAAAAATCATCTTTTTTTGTTTCCCTCTTTTGTCTCGTTTCTGTTCTCCGTATGTCTCCCCGGGTTCTCCTCGGTAGATAGTTATGGCTGAGCATACCGAGATATTGGAAGACTTTATGTATCAAAGGGCTGGGGGTTAATTGAACAATTGTAGTACATCTGTTTCCCATCATGCATTGTTATCTGGGGGGTTCATTAACAGAATGTTGTGCACCAAACCTATCCGCTGCATCTAGACTATGGCTCTTTTTCATTCCACCTATCTCAGGCTGCATATCAATGTGTGTAAATGTGGTAGAGGTCTAACACACAGGAGAATGCAATTCATTTGTATTCGTTTTTGGTACGCAGTCATCTCACTCTGGTGTGTATTAATACCTCTCATAGATGCATATTTAAGTATATTTAGGGCTTTAATCCTTGAGAAGAACCTGAACGTTGATGATCCCTTCCTCTTAGTAATAACTATACAAGGAGGTTTCACAGTTGTAGGTATGGGCGACTCATTATACAGTGTGTACAGGCAAGTATAAATTAATGTACGTGGCTGCTTTGAACATGTTCAGTGGTTGTGGTAATTACTTTTACATGTTCAGATGTGTATGAGAAGATGGATTAAAAGGCAGTGTAGTGTGTTCACTGTAAATGCACGAGGATGATTTACTGCAAAGGGCCTCTTACGGGTGACAAATTAAAGAGGAAACCCAATATACAGTGTGTTATTGAGGTATTGGTCCGTCACGTGCCTCCAGAAGAGCTGCGGTGTTTGCCTGGCATCGATTTTACACTGTGTGAACTCTGCTGGAGGGATAAAAATTGTTCGTCCGATAGATATTCCCTCATTTGGTGTTTTGATGGTGGTGGTGGTGGAGGGGTGGGGGTGGGGTGGCAGGGCACAGTCTCCCATAGGTGTTCATTTATGTGGAAATCTGGTGAGTGTGAAGGCCACAGCATCTGATTAATGTCATTTTCATCAGTGAGCCTTTACATGCTATGGTAGGGAGTGCTGTCATCCTGGAAGAGACCACTACAGTCCAGTATTTCCTTTAAAGGGGTGATATTTTGCTTTTTTAAAATTGAATTATGCATTTTAAAACATTTCCCTGTGGTCTACATAAACTGTAAATGCTCTGCTTGGGTCTGAATTCTTCATTAATTCAACTCCACAGGTCCATCTTCAACCCTGTTTCTGAGTAATGACACAAGAAAGGTCATTTAAATGCACACGAGCCACTTCAGGCCCCGCCCCCTCCAGGTTGTTGGCTGTGCTGCTCTGCTCGGTACATGTTTAATAGCGCTTTTCAGCCATAATTTTATCGCACAAATGAAATAAAATCAAAAAAATAGCAAGACCGTGAGGCCTTAAGGAATCAAAAATGTGTCTGTAAAGTTCTATTTCCTGTTGGTGTTCAGACATTGAACGGACCAACTGATGCACCCCCAGATCAAAACACTGCCCTGCAGGCTTATAGGGTAGGCACTAGGCATGATGGGTAATCACATCATCTGCCTCCTCTCTTGTCCTCCTGATGCAGCCATCACTCTGGAACAAAGACAGTGTGGATTTGTTACATCCAGGTGGGGGCATTTGTTTTGGTTGGACAGTGAATTTCAGCAGCTAAACACAGGAGTAGCTGAAGAAATATGACAAAGTGGGCATTTGAACAACCTTGAAACCTGAGATACAAACTAAAATCACACAAGGTTGTAAAATAGTATTTTTTAAAACTTCACTGGTTCTCTGCTTCAGTGTATTGGACAGAAGAATTTGTACAGGTTAGTTAGTTAGTTAGTTAGTTAGTTAGTTAGTTAGTTTTATTTCGAGCACATAGAATCATCAGATAACAAAGAACCATACAACACGGTCAAACAAAACTGTGTATAATTTTTTTTTTTTTTGTTCCCTAAACCCGCCACCACACTCCCTCTTCGGAGGACAACTTTATTTTTAATTACAGCTCGTGTTTAAGTAACAATCTCCAACTTCATATTCACATGTTCATCCATTCCTTGCTTGTATACATATATATGTATAAATATATTGTATAGATAGATAGATAGATAGATAGATAGATAGATAGATAGATAGATAGATAGATAGATAGATAGATAGATAGATAGATAGATAGATAGATAGATAGAGAGGGAGTGCTCATATAGCCCAAAATGTACAGGGACAGGACAGGACAGTGGGACAAAACAGATATAAGACAAGACAGAGGGACAAGCCAGACAAGACAAAAACAGATGGGTTACAAGTGTAATTTATAAACTCCCACCCCTTTTTAAAAACTAATTATTGAATTATTTCCACTTCACACACACTTTTTTTTCTCTGTATATTTTTACAATAACAAAGCAACCATACAAACCATTCACATACACTTTTTAGTCACCTCACACACAATCAGATTTGCATAATTGACCTTTTTTTAATATAAAGTATGATATTTGTATGCACTTCAAGTATTTACTATAAATACAATCCTAAATAAATGTGATAATATCTCCTCATCATGGTAGTCTGTATTAATTAATTCATTACAAATAGGCAATACACAATAATATATTTTTATGCATTCTTCTATATTATAACTAGATATTCACTTATTCAGAAAATGTTCTATATTTTGTTATCATACTGTATTTATACATCATCAGGTCACCATAGATGGGCTGATATAACCTTCTGTCCAGCAGGATTACCTGAGGTTCACTGTTTTTGTTTTTTCTAGGTCTGATTCCAGCCAGCATGTCCATGTGGGCCCAGAAGGGTCCCATTTGGGCTGCATATAAGGGTCCCATTTGGGTTTATCCACAGTTTCCATGCCCGTATCAGAATCAGAGATCTGAATATCTCATATTGTTTGTTCTTCAGACTATTTATCCCACAATATTTATCTTTCATGTCATTTGCACTACGTCTCATGTCATTTGCACGACTTGAATTCTATGTTTTACAAATATCGTAGTTTGCAATACTTTTTATTGTTTAATGTAAATAACTGTGCCTTTTACTGATATTTGGTGTTGTTTTACTGATATTTGTTGTCTGTCTGTAAATTATTGCACTGATTCTGAGAGCTTTACCTCAATTTCATTGTGCTTAGTACAATGACAATAAAGGGATTCTGATTCTGATACAGGCAAACACATGTGGGGCCACCATGGAAACTGCGGACAAACCCAGATGGGAGCCTTATATGCAGCCCAGTTGTAACCCATCTGGGGCCCACATGGACATGCTGGCTGGGATGTATCTCCTAGTAAAGAAGATATGACACAGAATTTACAGGTGAATAAATGAAAAAAAAAAAAAAAAATGCATGTATTTCTCTTTTGAACAGAGTTAGTTGAGTTTGACATAAGTCCACCTGTCGACACATTATGTAACAGTCATTTTTAGGTATTCCAGCTTCGAAGTGTCACACATTATCACTCTAATTTGTCACCTGTCTGTATTGTGACTGAAACAGCCGTGGGTTCACTTTAATCTGTCATGTCTGTGTAGGTGGTGTCAGTGTGTGTATGTGTGCAAACACACATCTGAATAGTGGGCGTGTGTCAGCGTATAGTTGCCATGTGCTCATCAGCGTATGTGTTTGGATTTGTGTTTCTGTCTGTCTATCAGCATATGGAAAGCTTTTAATCACCAGCCTGTAAAAACTGTGTGCACTGTAAGACTGGATAAGTTGAGTTTACTTAAAACATCTCAGGTAACTCGTTGCCATAAAAAATTTTAGTAACGAAAACTTGAGTGCATTAAACTTAAATGTTTGATTTGAATGGAATTGCTATTTTAAGTACAACACACTAAATGCCAAGTCAATTTAACTTAAAATTTGTTGCGATGTCAATTGCTTTGTATAATCATTAGACTTAATATCATCAGTTCATTTTATTCAGTGATGTGACGTTCATGAATGAATCAAATCTTTTGAACGGCTCTTTGAAATGAACGATGGGAACCAAGTCTTTGTAAAGAGCTGTTCTTTTTTAAATTTTTTTTTTTTTTTAAGGGGGGAGTGTCCGATTGCCTGTCAATTTAGCATCACTGGGGAGGCATTGGGCAGGAGGAGAATGTTTGAGCAGTAAAAAAGCATGTCTCATGGCAAGAAGTTAGCAAAAAAACAACAGTATGAACTGTGAGGTGAGCATCAGCATACTCGAGGAGGTGGAGCTGGAAGACTGGTCGAAACTGGAGAAAAGTTTGAGAGTGAGTGAGTGACCACCTGTGAGTAATGAGCCAAAGAAAAAGGAGTAGTGTAGAAGTTGTGTTTTGTGCAATTTTTTCCATATGTTTACACACATTTATTGTTCTTGTTTTGAGGAGGATAAAATGTTATTTCATAAGAAAATGTTTTATTTTCTTCTTCATTTTTAGGCTACAGACTAGTCCACATAATGTACCATGATGTTTTTTGTCAAATTCCGTCATTTGCTTAATGTCACCTCTCATGTCATGTGTTTAGCCCACACATTTGAACTAACTATTCTTTTTTACGGTAAGATAATATTTACTGCCGCGCCAATTAAACACCTTTAAAATGTAATGTCAATCATCACATGTAGCCTATTTAGTCATTGAAACATTGGTGTTTCAAAATAATGCCAAAAACATAAAAGAGCCAGTCTTTTGAACGGCTCCCTTCAAAGAGCCAAAAGTCCCATCACTAATTTTACTCAATTCCGAGGTTATTTAAATTAAAATCTTTTGCACCATAAATGGCTTTGTATAACTATTCAACTTGAAATATTATAGTGGGGATGAATGTTAGGCAGGAAGTTAGCTCAATGTAAGTTACTAGTACAGTAAATACTTTTAACTTGGTTAAGTACTAAGATTTTCATTGTATGAGGATAATTTAAGATGAACAGTACACCCATTGTCCTTCATATGGCTCTGACTCATGGTGCAGCTCTACAAAAATACAAAAACAAACACAAAAAGGCCAATAAACATGTCCATACACACGTTAAGTCCAAATTAACACTAGCATCACAACCCCGCTGAACCCCTGCACAGAAAAATAACACATTTTCAACAACATGCCCAATACCCACAATGCAATGCAGAGATAAAAAGATGTGGTCATGACTAAAACTTACTGATTTAAATCCATTCAGCTTAAGCTTTTTCGTACTTTCGACTATGTCTATAAATTAGTAGAATATACTTAACATTTTATAGTAATGTAATAAAACTTAAATTATTTAAATACATTGTAATTAAAGCATTTCAGTAAATACAAATTCCGGGCTTACAGTGTGTTTTTTCCTTTATTCATTCACAGAGCTGTATCCCTGCACTGATCTGAGGTGTGGCTGATATAAAACACAGAGACAGCCAACATATAAACATACATTACAGTCAGCTGTGTTTATAGTGCGTCTCAGATGTTTGTCTTCATGACTGTCTGCTGAAGATACCGGGATACAGGACACCTCGAGGCAGCTTGTGTCCAATATTTTATGCCACTTGTGTTGTTATTAATTAGAAGCAGTGCTGGGCCATACCACACATTTATGATTCCATACAGATTACTTTTTTGGCATATATATATGTGTATATATATATATATATATATATATATATATATATATATATATATATATATATATATATATATATATATATATTCAATACCTGACACCGATACTTTCAGTGATTTTCTTTTAAATAAAATGTTACACTTAAAAGACAACTCACATGACAAATACTGTGCATACTATGGGATCTGAAGTATATCTGAATTAAATCCAAAAGGATCATTTAGTTCATTATAGATGTTATATCAGGTGGTGTCGTAATTTAAAACTAAATGTATAAGAAGGTACAGAGGATCATCCGGGTCATCTGATTGTTTAGGAACTATATTTCAAATCCAACCACATATTTTTCCACTTAGAGCTGTGATGATTCATTCACTTTTTTTTTTTTTTTTTTTTTTTTTGGTTGACTCTTGTTTGTGGTTTTTCTAACTGGATACTCAGTGCTTCATGAAGCCATTTTGAAATGCATTCTATGATCTGAACAATACATCTTAGTCCGGCTAAGAACCTTTTTACGTGCTGTGTCAACAAACATTGCTTTTGGTAAATGCTGTTACAATGAGATTCAAATATTTGCATATGCTCAGTTGTCATTGCCAAGTGTACTGTATGTTTTCCTCCAACCCTATTTGCAAACAATTCACCGCATTGTTGTTCTGCATAAAATTAAACATAGCACATTGAAATATTCTCATCACTCTTCAGTAACCAATATTTCCTTCTTCAGATTGCCATAAGCAGAGTGCTACAGGCGATGTGCATGGTTGAGCATGCATGCATCGTGTAATAGGTTCTTTCAAAGACTTCTAGGTTTTGTTCCGTGGCTACAAAGCCCCATTGTGTGCACAACACTCAGTGCACAGCGAGCGGTGGATGAGGCTAATAGACTGGCCATACCTGCAGGCAAAACTGGATTCAACCAACACAGTGAAAGGCTGCCTACTCTTCACATTGACAGATCCGTTAAACCAAACCATGAGAGCTCCACATATAGAAAGGAGGAACATGCAACAGCTATAGCTAATGGACTTTATGCTATTTACTATAAAAGGTAAGGTTTCCTGTGTCCATTCAAGTCACATATGCAGCATTTCTAGTTGCCTTTCAGATCCTTTAATCTACTAACATCTGAGAGTGGCTAATTCTGTGATAGCAGAGGCTGCAATACCTGAAAACCTCCACCACAATTTTCTCAATTTAGTTGCAAAATACCACGAATTCAACAACTGCTGTTTGTTTGTTTGTTTGTTGTTTTTTATTTGGACATGAAACACAGTCAGTACAATACAGGGTTCATCGATGTAACACCAATGTGATAGCAAAACAGGAAAGAAAATAATGTAAAGACCCCCTGAAAAAACAAAAACAAAAGCATCTATCTTGGTGTCGCGACCAAAAAGGCAATAGCCTGCAGCCAAAAGCTTATTTGGCCTACCCTTTGAATTATTATCAACATTTATTAGCCTACAAGCAATCCTTTTTAAATTAATAGTGAAGGAAAAACAATAGTAGGTTCTCATGGAGAACAAAAAATTTGCCAAGAAAAGGAAAAACAAAACAGTAAAGAACACAATATACACATATATACATACAGTATGTATATATATATATATATATATATATATATATATATATATATATATATATATATATATACACACACACACACACACACACACACACACATACATACACATATGCATACATACATATAAATATATGTACATACACACATACATACATACATACATACATACATACACTCTAGGCCAGCGTTTTTCAACCTTGGGGCTGGGACCCCACGTGGGGTCACCTGGAATTCAAATGGGGTCACCTGAAATTTCTAGTAATTGAAAAAAAAAAACCAAACAAACTTACTAATAAAAAATACATGGAGAGTTGACAATCCCAATACATAAAAGACATGACAAACTCTGCAGCTGAAACTGAAGCACTGTGGTTCTGTTTATCTGTCAAATGTTCATTGTGGTCAGTTTCAGATGCTGCAGCTCTTTCATAATTCACAGTTTGGGTTCTTGTTTGTTCAGTATTAATTGTCAGCCTTGTAAATCCAACCTGGACTGACTGTACATATCCTGACCAAGGAAAATAAAATTCTCACTTTGTGCAGTAATCTACACCTGGCTTTTCTGCCTCTGTATAATACTACTACTACTACTACTACTACTACTACTACTACTACTAATAATAATAATAATAATAATAATAATAATAATAATAATGATAATAATAACAATAGTAATAATAAATAACAATATATACAGGGTGGGGAAGCAAAATTTACAATATTTTGAGGCAGGGATTGAAAGACAGTGTATGACCAATTAGTTTATTGAAAGTCATGAGAATTTATTTGCCACAAGAAAATTGACGTGATAGAAAATGTTTTTATTCTATGTGTCCTCCTTCTTTCTCAATAACTGCCTTCACACGCTTCCTGAAACTTGCACAAGTGTTCCTATTATATTTGGGTGACAACTTCTCCCATTCTTCTTTAATAGTATCTTCCAGACTTTCTCGTAATAGTTTTGCACATAGTCATTCTCTTCTTTACATTATAAACAGCCTTTATGGACACTCCAACTATTTTTGAAATCTCCTTTGGTGTGACGAGTGCATTCAGCAAATCACATACTCTTTGACGTTTGCTTTCCTGATTACTCATATGGGCAAAAGTTTCTGAGAAGGTATGGATAATAGTGTTAGGTATGATTATGACATCAATATATGTTTGGTTTCAAAACAACTGACGTAGTGCCCGCTGAGAAAAAACAACTAAATGTTCATTGTAAATTTTGCTTCCCCACGCTGTATATATATATATATATATATATATATATATATATATATATATATATATATATTATATAGTCTAAATGCTGTCTAAAATTAACATTTATTTGCAACATAGAATAGCAAACTATTACATGATCAAAAACTAATTAATTTTAGCAAAAAAAAAAAAAAAAAAGTCTTTGTTTTGAATGTCTGGGGTCGCCAGAAATTTGTGATGTTAAAATAGGGTCACGAGCCAAAAAAGGTTGGGAACCACTGCTATAGGCATTATACCACACTTACAAATCTTCTCATCTCCTCTGTACCTTTTTATCGTCTTATCTTTAAACATTTTTTTGAATGCATGAATTGAACGACACATTCTTAATTCCTTCTCACTACAACTTGTTAAGTCTGGAACTCAAATAAGAAAGACTGATTGGCTTTTTTACACAGAAAAAATAAACCACTGAATTTCCCTGCAGCCCCATGTAACTTTTTGTGTGGTTCTCCTAATTGGGTCTACAGCTTCATTTTTATCACTTTATGTAGCAGTAGAAACACATGTGGCCTGAAGCATCAGTGTGTGGCTGTTACAACATGGCCATGCCTTGAATACTAAATGGCTCAAGACTAGTGGATTATTCTGTCTGTTGGATGTCTTGAGCTACAGTTGGTCCTACAAAAGGATGTGTGTTTTTGTGTGTGTATGGCATTTGTCGTAACACAAGCACTTTTTGCAGTGGGCACGTGGGACATTAGATATGCAAGTATAACCATTTAAAAGAGGTTATAAATATGCAATCGACATTAAACTTTAACAAACTGACATAATGATGTTGCTTTGGGTGCAAATCAACTGCAAAATAAGGGATAAGAAGACAGAAAAAAAAAACTATTTATGGACACAGTTGGGTGATCAATGTGATAAATCATTAGCCTTAGTGGGAAATAGAACTTATCCAAATTCAAACATGCCCAAAGGATTTGACTGAACAGCCTAATTGTCCTTTAGAAGAATTAATTAACTCCATGTTCATTCGGGGACTGGATCAGACACATCACAGGAGATTTGGTTTGCTTCAGTAAGAGGACACTAGTTACGAAGCCTTCTAGAAACATTCTCTTTGAAGCTGCACTCTCACCGAGCAAAGGGACAAGATCAATTCTGTTCAATTTTTTTTTTTTTTTCTTTGAAGGGGAAATAGCTCTGTCATCTCACAGAGTCCATCACTACTCAAAAGGGACACAAAAGACTCGTCCCTGTTTACTCTTTGTTATGAAACCGGAAAGCTGGTGATTTGCATTTTAAAGCAGACTTAACCATATTTGATTACTTCTGTGTTTGTGCACACAAGAGCCTTACTGGGAAACACCTAAAGAAACCCTTTTATCCAACTTCACACAGCAAAAATTGGAGAGTTGAAATTCCAGGGTTAAACATTTGAGAGTCAATTTTCACTCTCAGTGTAGTTTTAACTCACTACTCACGGTAGTTTTAACTCAAATGTCATTCAGAGTTGGGGTTAATGAAAAGAGTTCGTCAAGCCTGTGGAAATTAACTCAGGAGAAGTGTTGTTTTGCGTCTCTCCATAGTTAATTTGCCTGGCCCCTGTATTTCAAACCAGGTGAACCTGTGCAATTTCTATTAGACTGTCACTGTCAGAGAGAAAAAAGAGGAAAAATACATGTTCTAAAAAAAATGCATCAGCTTTCTTTGAATCATCCTGTTCACATTGAATTTTAAGTCATTTTTAATGGATTAACTTTTTTTATGATTAAAATTAGCACTACTTTCAGAGTGAAAATTAAGTAAAATGAGTGTTATTTTTGTTACTTTCATGGTGTTAATTTAACTCTGTTTGAGTTAAAGGAGAAACTCTGACAGTGTAAATAATTAATCCATATGGGTTCATTTAACCCAGGTCGGTGAGCTTATGAAGGGTGGCTGTGGTTCAGTTGGTAGAGCGGGTCGGCCGGTGACCAAAGGGTCGGCAGTTCGCATCCTGGCTCCGACTATCCATGTGTCGAAGTGTCCTTGGGCAAGACACTAATGTCCCTGTATGAGTGTGTGTGAATGTGAGGAATTGTAAAGCACTTTGGGCACCATGAAGGTGTAGAAAATGTGCTACATAAGTTCAGTCCATTTACCATTTATGAACTCTTGTGAGTGTTGGTAGTTAAATCAGTCAGTGTTAAGTTAACTTAGGTTTCTGAGTTAAAAAGGCAACTCTGGCATAGTGTTAAATAATTAACTCCAATGAAAATGTTAATTTAACTCTGTAAAGTGTGGACCTATATAAACTCTGAAAAAATGTTAAAATCAACTCTGTGGGAGTTGATTCAACTCTTCAATTTTTGCTGTGCAGGCATTGCACCCAACCCCCGCCCATGTTGAGATTACGTGTTTCCTGCAAATACCACTCATCTCATCTCTCCATTTTCAAGGCTGGATTTGACTTCTCTGCTGTCTTACAGCCTCTGTGACCTTCCCTCCCTGTTTTGCAACATCCTGTAATGAGGATGCAGGCCGTTGCTGTCTGCACTGTGATTTCATGGGTCATGGTTTCTGGGGTTTGCTCACCTTGCTCATGCAATGGACTCCAAATGAGGTTTTAAACCCTCATCTACTTCCCTTCCTACCATCAGCTCCTTCCACTGGGTTTTTCTTGGAGTAATGCGTGGCTTGGAAACTGGATTACCTGTTGAAATCTTCACGGCCACTGGCAAAAAACACATATGTGTGTGTGACGGAAATTCTTACCCTCCAGACAACAGCAAGAGAAAGAAACCAACCATAACAGTATGTTATTTTCTCCTGGATTTATGATTTCAGTTAGAGGTTCCCTTTCATGAAAGAAAAATTAGAAAGGAAGAAATGTGTATTCTGAGTCTTAGCATCTATTTATTTACTGGAGGACAGATGGTATAGGAAACATTAGACAGCGAAACATAAATATTGTGCGAGCGTGGGCCTAAGGCGTATGTGCTGCAGGTGAGCTCATTATATTAATGAGCTACAGCTAAATGGAATAAATTTAAACAGAGAAACACACATAAATTGACCATTTACTGTTTAACAGGAGGGAAGTAATCAACATACTTAATGGAAACATGTTTTTTCTCTCAGCCAAGTCCAAGAGGTGAGCTGGTCCTGCGGTGCGCTAATGCGCTGAATTCTAGAGTTTAGACAAAATGTGGATTGGATTGGAGTGGATGTACATGTATGACTGTTAGCCATAGCAACAGGCCTTAAGTGGCCCCTGCCTACATTAATGGTTGTCATAGCTGAAGATAGAGGACATGTCAAGCAGCCAGAAATGGTTCACTGACTTCACTTAAAATGATGGTTTACTGACTGACACGCAGGGCGGCAGGTAGTCAGTCAAGTACAGGTGTGAGTGAAGGTGGGGTCATAGGACTGGTGGAGGTCAGAACCAGGAAGGAGAAGGAAAACCAAAGCAGAGAGCAGGCAAAAAAAATCAAAACCCAAAAGCAAAAAACAAAACAAAGACCTGTAGCACAGAGCAGTGGCTGAGGAGGAGGAAAAGCAAGTCAGATCCAAACCTTTAAGTTGGCAGTTTCAGCCCCAACTCCTGTTGATGTTGAAGTTTTCATTCATTCGTACGATCATTTTCTGTTGCGGTTTATTCTCCTGGTGATTGTTTAAGGGCAGGAGTGTCAAACATGCAGCCCGGGGGCCAAATGCGTCCCACCAAAGGTTCCAATCTGGCCCCTGTGATGAATTAGCAAAGTGCAAAAATTCCACAGTTAACGCTGTCGAATGTATGTTAGTTCAGGTTCCACATATAGACCAATATGATCTACAGTAAAATAATAACAGCAGAATAACCTACAAAAAATAATGACTCCATATTTTCTTCTCTGTTTGATATGAAAAAAAAAATTACATTATGCCTATAAATAATGACAACTTCAAATATTTGTCTTTGTTTTAGTGCAAAAAATAACATTAAATTATGAAAATAGTTCCATTTACAAACTATCCTGTAACAATGAAATGTGAATAACCTGAACAAATATGAACAACCTGAAATGTCTAAAGAAAATTAAGCACAATTTTAAGTATTTTCTGCCTGTTACTAAGTGTTTAGTGTCTTTGTAGATTCGATCCATAATGCACATGTAGAAATGATAAGTTGAGGCATAATATTGTTAAAATTGCACTTATTTTTCTTAAGAAATTTCAGTTTTTTCTGGTTATTCAAATCTTTTTTGTTTGGATAGTTTATAAAAGTAAGTATTTTCATAATTTAATGTGGTTTTTTGCACTAAAACAATGACAAAAATTTGGAGTTGTCATTATTTATAGGTTATTCTGTTATTATTTTACTGCTCCGGCCCACTGGAGTACAAATTGGGCTGAATGTGGCCCCTGAAAGAAAATGAGTTTGAGACCCCTGTTTTAGGGTCATTTAAACATGGAGAATCTCATGAACTGTATTACTTTTAGGGATATCACGATACCAATAATTCAGGAACTGATACCGATACCAAATCAATACCACGATGAAAAAAAAAAATCATAAGAATCCATTAACTTAAACAAGAAATACTTTAAGTATTTGCATATAAATGATTATTGCTATTGCTTTTAACTCGCTCATCACTGTCAGTCACAGTTTAGTGCTTTGAATACACAGACGTGATTGGCTGAATGGTATCACGTGGGATGGTTCTACACACATGCAATTGATCTGTGCATTTCTTCATCTACTCTACCATTAGCTGCGCTGGTTGAAATAGAAGCGCTCCACCACTGTAGGACTTGGTCCATATGGGACAGCCTCTCGGTCTGGACCTGGATCACGGTCCAGCTGTTAGTGACCGCTGGTACAGTTTCTTGTTGTCAACATTTCATATCGGCGGCGGTCTGAATGGGCCAGGCTGTAAAAACTGCATCAGACCATCGGACCAGGACCAATGTCGAGCCTTGATGGTATCACATGTCAAATGTTAATGCTGAATAACAGAACTCACCTGGGTGCCTGTCTCAAAGGTGCTTTGCTAGGTTCATGGTATCCCCCGCCTTTGTTTGAATTCCACGGCGGTGGCGTTTCCACAGTGGCTTATGCGTGTCCATAACAACATCGCGGTCCTCTACTTGAAATACTTCCACACACAACTTTTGGTCCATTTTTGTCCATTAGACGAGGTGGACCTTTAGCTGTAGCTGTGTCCATTCTGTCATGACTTGCTGTACCTGTTGCATGAGTATTGCCGGTGCGTACTGACCCCATCAATTCCGGAAGAGTAGTGGCGTACCGATGGTATTGATTCTTACGCAGGCATCGTTTTTTCCGTTTCTTAAAAAAAGGAGTGTCCTCGATTCTTTTTTCATCATAGTATCGAATGGTATCGTAAGTATCGGTTCTCATGACATCCCTTATTGCTTCTTACCAACTCGGCAGCAAGTGAAAAAAATAAAGGATGACGAAAATCTGGATTTTATTTAAAGGTAAAATGACACTGGGTTACAAAAAAATGTTTTTTGCAAGTTGTCTAGGTTTTTTCAACTGAATTAGGACCATTTTGCACCGCTAAATCCAAAAATGACATCTGTTTTTCTCAATCAGGTCAGGTTTTTTTGCTAATTTGATTTTGAAAAATTTGATCTTCTCACAAAATATAATAATTAATACCAAAATAAGATTGGTAAGCACACTTTATTAAACTTGTGACTTGATTCCTGTTAGGTACAATGGTGTATTCACTGCAGATGTAGCAGAATACGTCAGGCTTATTTTTGCAAGATCTTCTAGTCGAAGCCATTTCATTCACCTGTAATATTAAAAAAAAACCATTAATCATAAATTGGCAAAAGTAAAATCTTCAGAACTTGTTTATTGCAAGAAATATGAAAGAATTTTGTATCATATGATGTGAAAATGCCCATAAATGTAAGCAAAAATGTTAAAAAGCCAATATGTAGCATAGTTCAGAAAGTTGATCTAATTGAGCAAAATTAATGTGATTTTTGGATTCAGCACACCAAAATTATCCTAAATCAGCTCAAAAAAATTAAACAATAAATTTGTCGTTGACCAGTGTAACATATCTGATAACTCATTAAAGACAGACAACACCTAATATTAACATTCAACTTCTAAAACAAGAAAACACTTAAATACCCAAAGTGTTGCTGTTCTTCAGTAATACAAAGTCAACAGTAATAACAATCCTCCAAAGAGAACTGAAGAAAAAATATATATTTATCTCTTTGACATGTTTACCACTGTGCTCGACACAGTCTCTGTGCTCCTATTGGTCAATGTCACAGAGGTGTTGAAAGCTATCGTAGAGGATTCAAACCTGCTCTATGTCTGGATGTCATGATGCGCATCAGAAGCGGAGTATATTGTCATCCATTGTGTCACGCTACATAACACATCTGATGGCCTTTGTTGTTCCTGACATACACCTACGCCTTACAATGATTCCCACATTCCACTCATCACTCCTTGACTCGGAGGATGGGACCATTATCCACATCTTTCCATCTGGATTTTTGAAAAGGTGTCCTGTCAAGATCAGTTCTATGACTTGTCTTTCAAGTCATCGACCGTATTTTGAAGAAAACCCTCATCATCCTCAACCTTCCCTTTTCATCCCTTCATACTATTTCCCCTTTAGTGCCTTCTAGACCTCCTCCTCCATCACATCCTCAGAAATTGGTCTGTCCACCATCAGGGCTGTCTTAACACCTGGGCCTGAAGGGCACTCGTCCGTGGGCCCCATGAGCAAAGGAGCCCCATGCTAATCAGTGTATGCTAACCCTTCAATGCACCTGGTATCACATAGGATACAGACTGATTAAAGGTGTAAAGTTACATCAGTAATTGCTAATTTTAGTTCTTTTTTTGCTTTTTTTTTTTTTTTTTTTTTTTTTTTAAGTTATTATTATTATTTTTTTTTTTTATTTTGTACTCAGATTTTTTCCATTATTTCTATATAGATTTGTTTTATTTTAAACTCAGATTTTTCCATTATTTTATATAAATTTGGCGGGGGGGTTTGTACCAGAATTTCTCAATCATTTTATGTAGATTTTCATTATTTTGTACAAAAATTTTCAATCATTTCTTTTTTACAGATTTAATTTTTTTTTTTACAAAACATTTTCAGTCTTTTATTTATTTATTTATTTATTTAACAGATTTTCTTTATTTTGTACTACAATTTTACAGAAAATTATTTCCAACAATTTGAAATCTGTGTTCCCCAATACTGAAATTACACTCAGAGTGTTCTTGTGCATGATGGAGACCAACTGTACTGGAGAACGGTCTTTTTCAAGACTGAAATTTATACAAAATCAGCTTTGTAGCACAATGGGGCAGCATTGTTTCAACTGGCTTTCACTTGTGTGCATGGAAAATAACATCCTGAAGACCACTGACTTCAAGCCAATAATAATTCCTGTGGGTAGTTTCCATAGGGGCCCCAGTAAACTGTCTTGCCCGGCGGGCCATGATATTGTTAAGACGGCCCTGCCCACCATCCCCCACAGACAACCAACAGACTTTTGGGGACAAGGGTCCTCCCAGAAATCTGCATCGGTCATGACTTCAAACATCATTCCGACATCAAAACATCTTAACTTATTCACTGTGGCCTGACTATGACAGCAGCATTTCTAAACCGTTTTTCACAGTCACGTTTAAGCCCTCAGTTAATGTTCAAGAAAATTGTTGGTGGAAGAAAATGTCATTTTTGATTGACAAACACACAAATTGCTGTTACATCTCTTCGTGCAGAGATAAAATTGGACTCAAAACAAGAACTAGATGAGTGTGTGGTGACCAGCACTCTGTGTTTTTGCACAGCCCTCACTGATCCGCTCTTCTAATTACAATAATACCCCACAGCACTGTCATTTCACAAAGCTGTAATTTGCTGCAGTGGTCTGTCAGACCAGTGGCATCATGCTTACTTCCTATCAAAATAAGACACTCACACTCTGCGATGATTCCATGTGTTGCAGGGCCTCCGAGGGTGATGAGAAAAATGAGCAATCATGTTTGGAAATTAGTGTGAGAGCCAGCAGGACTCTCTTGATATTAACACATCATTATGCACAATTAGTATGACTGCATGTGGAACAAACCATTCAAAGAAGTGAAAAGAATTTGATGGCAGGTATACCACGATGCAGGATGTGGAAACTATGGCCCAATTCACCCTTTGGCCCCTCCCCCTAGACCTCTGTTTTGTGCATACACACTGTAAGCCCGGAATTTGTATTTACTAAAATGCTTTAATTACAATGCACTTAAATGATTTAAGTTTATGATGTTACTATAAAATGTTAAGTATATTCTACTAATTTGTAGACATAGTTGAAAGTATGAAAAACTTTAAGCTGAATGGAATTAAATTACTCAGTTTTAGTCATGACCACACCTTTTTATCTTCGCATTGCATTGTGGGTATTGGACATGTTGTTGAAAATGTGTTATTTTTATGTGCAGGGGTTCAGCGGGGTTTTGGTGTTAGTGTTAATTTGGATTTAATGTGTATATGGCAGTGTTTATTGGCCTTTTTGTGTTTGTTTTTGTATTTTTGTAGAGCTGCACCATGAGTCAGAGCCATAGGAAGAACTATGGCTTTACTGTCCATCCAAAATCATCACTGTACCGTGGAAATTTTAATTTCTTGTCAAAAAAAGAGCATTTTCTGTATTGGTCAATGACATTGATGAAACTTTCAATCATGCCACAATATATTAAGTTGAATAATTTTGTATCTACTGTGGTCAGGAATAGGATTTTGAGTTTGATTAACTTAAAAAAAAATTGTTCAATCAATGATAAATTAATCTGGCTGCAATTGAGAAAATTAGTCAGTGTAAGCTAAAATGCTGAGTTGAATGATTGGATAGTGGGGTTGATTTTTACAACAGATTTAAAGTACAAATAACTGATCTTTTAGTGTTTTCTACTTAATAGTTAAAGTTCAATACTTTTAGCATTAAAGTTGAACCTACTTAAACCAGTTGATTAGTCGATCATTACTCAAATCAGTTAAGTGCAATCACTTGCCTCAAATTTTTTGAGTAAACTCTACTTATCCGGGCTTACAGTGCACGTGAAGGGGTAGTGTTGTCCCGATTCTCAATTAGACAGAGGGGAAGGGTTAAGGGGGAGGGCTGTATACCCCTCAAAATGAGACATTTTAGGATGACACTACAAACGAAGGGGTAGGAGAAATTTCCCATCATTCTGTTTGAATCATTTGCAAGATGGAGGTAAACACAGTCAAAAAGTGCAGTAGTGTGATGAAAGAAACACACAAATGTATGTATTTTCCACAAACAACTTAACCATTTAATGCCATTTCAGTCTGTTATAGATTGCATTTCTGCAGTTTATAGTTGATAGCCATAAAAAGATGACCAAAGCCCATGGAACAGAGATGAAAGTGCAAAAATTAACCTGAACAGTCAAGGTTGTCAAAATCATTTTGGTTCAGGTTCCACATACAGACCAATGTGATCTCCAGTAAAAAATAACAACACAATAACCCATAAATAAATGCATAACCTCCCCTCCTCCTGGGCATGTGCAATAGGGACAATAGCAGTTTTAATGTGCAATAGAAATAATAGTAGTTTTTATATATTTATTCTTCTTTTAACTGTATTTATTGCCTTTATGCCTTTTAAATTCTTATATGTTTACACTTTATTTTTGCACTGTGGGTGGGAAGTACCACACCAATTTCGTTGTTTGCTTTTTTGCACAATGACAATAAAGGCTATTCTAAAAAATAATGACAACTACAAATTTTCTTTGTGAGAAATTATGTGGGAAAAATTTAAGTGAAAAAAATAACATTACACTGTGAAAACATTAACATTTACAAAACTATTCTTTCACAATAAAATGCAAATAAATACATAAATAAAAACAAAGATGAACAACCTGAAATGTGCAATTTTAACAATATTCTGCCTGTTACTAAAGGTTTTGTGCATTTATAGATCCACTGTGATCTGTAGTTGTGTTAATAACACTGGTCTACAATTTTTTAGAAATGATTTGCTTCAGAGTTTAAATGTGCTAAATGCTACATATTTTAATAAGATTAATTGGAAAATAAATGACAAAAGTGCTGGTTTGCTGATGTTTTCAAGGTATATGATAAAGTGTTATTACACATACATATTGGTTTATGTACATTTATATCATAGTTTTATAAATCTTCCACTAAATAGAACCTGTAAAGTGAATGTATTCTCATGCAGACAGTGTTTTGAAGTAGATCTTGTAGCTCTGAGACAAATATTCCTTTTGAGTCAAACCCATTCTCTCGTTAATTCTTGAATTTCACATTTTGACCCAAGGCTGTATCTTGGAAAGTTCAGCCAACCAGCATTTTTGACTTGATTTTTCTTCATCAGTGACTCTCATGTGGTAAAATTTCATTACTTTTATTCTGGAAGCATTTTCCTTGTTGACCAGTGTAATAAGAGATGGACTACTGTAGAAATTGTTCAGATTTTAGTTCCAAACTCCAAAATTTTAACAATATTCTGCCTGTTACCAAATGTTTATGTAACATTGTGTGTAATATATATGTATAAATAATAAGTCAAGGCATAATATTGTTAAAATTGCACAAATTTTTCAAATGAAATTTCTGTTTTTTCAGGTTATTCACATCTTTTTTGTAAAATGTAAATATTTTCATAATTTAATTGGGGTTTTGTTGTACTAAAACAAAATGAAAAACTTGGATTTGTCATTATTTATAGGTTATTAAGTCATTATTTTACTGGTCTGGCCCGCTTGAGAGCAAATTGGGCTAAATATGGAACTGAACCAAAATGAGTTTGACACCCCTGATATAGATCATTTTAATTACATGATCACAGTCTGATAGGTGCCTCTTTACAGTCGTTTCACACTAAAATACAGAATTGCTCGAAAGTCTTGTTTGGCCTCACAAGACTTTAAAGACCTTGAGACTTTATTCCACCTGCAGCATTTTCATCTGATGACAGATTTCGGACCATTCTGTGGTCCTGTTTTGAATCCAGAGGTGAGTGTGTAGTTGTATTTGCAAAACATTTCTGTCTTTCCCCTGAATCTGTTGTGTTTCTTAAACAGCTGAAAGCCTTTACAGAACAGGGTTTTTATAATCTGTTCACCTTTCAGTTTCTTGGCAGTTTTTAACCTCTGATATGTTTTGGTTTGTGTTTACTTTTACGTACAGGGTGGGGAAGCAAAATTTACAATGAACATTTAGTTGTTTTTTCTCAGCAGGCACTACGTCAGTTGTTTTGAAACCAAACATATATTGATGTCATAATCATACCTAACACTATTATCCATACCTTTTCAGAAACTTTTGCCCATATGAGTAATCAGGAAAGCAAACGTTAAAGAGTGTGTGATTTGCTGAATGCAAAATAGTTGGAGTGTCCATAAAGACTGTTTATAATGTAAAGAAGAGAATGACTATGAGCAAAACTATTACGAGAAAGTCTGGAAGATACTATTGAAGAAGAATGGGAGAAGTTGTCACCTGAATATTTGAGGAACACTGGCTCAAGTTTGAGGAAGCGTGTGAAGGCAGTTATTGAGAAAGAAGGAGGACACAGAATAAAAACATTTTCTATTATGTAAATTTTCTTGTGGCAAATCAATTCTCATGACTTTCAATAAACTAATTGGTCATACACTGTCTTTCAATCCCTGCCTCAAAATATTGTAAATTTTGCTTCCCCATCCTGTACATGTAAAGCATTTATTAACTGCCTGTTTAAAAAGTGCTTTGTAAATTAACCCCTAAAAACCCAGCGCTACTATTGTGTCAGTTCCCAAATGAAATATTCTCTATATCTAACCTTTCTTAAGTGATTTATCACATTTATTTAAAATATGATCGTTGTATTTTGTATTTTATCAGTATAAATCAGGTATTTCCCTGTATTTAATTCACTGATCATGTAGATGTTTATTAAAATTCAGATTAAAGCTGATGGTTATTATATCAAAAAACAGAAAAAAACTGAAGAAAAAGTGAACTTTTCAGTAAAATATATCATTAACTGAACATAAACCAAGCATTTCCATCCACTGTCATTGATCCACCTCCATGGGTTTTACTGGTGAATCAATGTTGTAGAAGATGACGGTGTTTCCACTTTCATTACAGAGCCTCTGAACGTCCAAATATGGTCATATCTGATGACCGTGAAAAGATGAAGAACTGTATTTTACACCAGTTATTGACATGGATTGATAGGATTAGTGGATAAACAGGTCTTAAATAGTTTAGATCAGTAGATGGTTTAGGTCGACGGTGGATGTTTGGGTCTTTATGGGTTAACAGAAATATTTCCATTATTACCTTTGAACGTCAGTCTAATGAGGTACGACAAAGCCTTCCACTTTATACATAATGTTTTGGTCAAATCTGACCCAATCTGGCTTTTGATAGCAGCTAAAAAACACACGACATGCAATATTTGAGCATTTTTAGCCCGAAGTAATTTTATTGCACATATGCTGTTAAAGGTATTAAAATGTATTTAACCATTCAATCCCTGAGACATTATTCCAGGTAAACGTGCTGCTGTGAGTATGTCTTTGTGTTCCCTTTCTTCAGTGTTTTTTTTTTTTTTTTCTGTGTGTTTTAGGGTCAAAACAGATGGAATAACAGAAAAAGACAATGAGAGGAACTTAAGTTTGGCAGGTTTTTACTTAATAAGGCACTAAGAATATACATTAATAAGAGATTTAGGATGTTGAACACGAACCGTGAACTGGAACACACTGAACAACAACAAATATTTAAATTTTATTCCAGTAGTTTTTGTTTTGGGCTTTATTTCTAAATCAGTCCAGCTGCTTTTTGGCACCTGGTTGAACTCCATAAAGCAGATACACAGTCAAAACTCAGTAAAAACAGAATAAACATAATAAATAAATAAAGTTAAATTACCAAAAAGAAAGAAAGAAAGAAAGAAAGAAAGAAAGAAAGAAAGAAAGAAACCCAAACTGTCTATTTTTATAGTGAGTTGGACTCACTCACTGAAATAACAGGGTCTATTTAATCAGCACGTTTGGAAATTTTTCCTATTGAGCAAATGGTTGAATTTTTAATGAATATTTAACCCTTTCATGCATGACTTATAAGAACCTCAGTCAAGGCTTTTTTATTCCCTTTTAGGCATGAAAAAAACAATGCGACTGAACATTTTTTAATGAATCTATTTTTCATGGAATTTAAAAATATCCACTCATCTGGACACCATATGTTTAATTTTTGAAGCAAAGATACAAAAACATTTTTAATGCAACTAATCTGATGTTTTCTCACATTTTAACACTCTAATACTAGTTATTACTCACTTCATGGAGATAATGTGCAAAAACAATCTTTTTGTTTAAGAAAACTATTAACTACAGTCTAATAACAATTAGCAATAGATTTACACTCAAACATGTCACTGCAGATCAGGTTTATCAAGAACATAAAGTTACAGTAGTAGTATGAAAGTCAGTGTATGGGATGGTGCATAAGCGTCTACTGTATTGGCTGATATGGAACTAAAACAACAAAACCCATGAAAATACAAGAGAACAGCTGTGGAATAACTGTCCACTGGAGTGACCAGTATGCATGAAAGGGTTAAAATAAATCATACGTTCAGAATGCTCACCACAGGCACGACAGGGGTTAAAGGGTTAAAAGAAACTAAAAATGTATTATCATGTTTACTTTATGTTTTAGACTTGATAATAATATGAGCGGTGTACTCTTTTATGCAGACAATATGAGATTTCCCGCACCAAACTAATGCTGCTTCATACCAGACTTCATTCAACATACATCAGATGTTTCTTATAGGTTGTGTTCCGTTTTTACCAGGGGAACAAAAGTCATAATAAATACTGACTTTTGCTTGTGGGAGTTTAATTTGCACTTTTAATACTGTGCACATATTTCAATATTTCCATGTATTATTGTAATAAAGTGAATGAGTTAACGTGCTCATAAAAACTACACAAAGACATTAACACCATGCAGTCATAACACAAATCATGAAAGACAATTCACAGGGAAATAATTATGTGATACGAGCCATTTTGTTAAACTATTACTCATACCCTTAATTAGATATTCTTTTTAACATAATTCTCCAACTCTCCAGATAAATGGATGAAAGCAGGTTTTTTATTTATTCTAGCTGGAGGACAGTTCAGGACCATTTTCCTTGAGGAATCTTCTCAAAGCAGAGACAAGACCAGAAAATAAAATCCTTCAATGAACAGCAGAGCATAAAAGGTTGTTTTTTTTTTTTTTTTTTTCCATTTTTCATTGTGGCCTGTGGTTATTTGTGATTGTAGTTATTGCTAATCTGCTTAGCAGTCCCTCACAGTAGGTCTGCAGCATTAGCACACAGCTGAAAATAAATACCTAGATTTTACATCTTCTATGGAGCGGTACTGAAAAACCAAGCGAAGAGATTTCATTTCAGTGTAAACAAAGATTTCTCAAGAGCAACTGTTGAAGAGGACACCGAAAGAACAGCTGTATATAAAGAGGAAACCCCATAATACCACACCAGTGACACATTAACATAAACGCTTCATTCTTTTCTTATTCAAATGTTGGCTTTGGTTTATTGAGAAATGACTGTGATTTATTTTAAATTAATTCATATAAACTCAAAAGGGATAGTAACTGATACAAATACATTGTTACAAATATTAAATTATTTAACTCATTGTTGTGTTGTGGCTGCCTCCGCTGCTACCACCGCCACAATAATACTACACTGTAAAAAAAAAAAAAAAAAAAAATTGTATTATTCCGGCAGCTGGGTGCCAAAAAAATACTGTTAAATAATGGAAAATAACCATCTCATAAAATATAGTAATTTTCCATAATTAAAATACAGTTTTTTGCTTTGACTTTACATGAGATTTTAATAAAGAATATTTACATGTATTAAAAATCAAATTACCTATAACTATGGACGAACATTGTTATAAAACAAATAATAGGGCATAAAATTGCAGAAAAGTTTTGTTATTAGTTGTTGTTTATCACGTAATTTTATGTTAAAAACTTGTATATCAATTAATATTTAATGTAATAAAATGATATACCACACATAAAAACATTTGATTTATTTTTTCAAAACCTGTCAATTAACTGTTAATAAACTAGTTGTCTGGATTTTAATTCCAACAATTTACCATTAATTGAAGTTGATATAAAGTATAAATATTATATTTATAGGTTATTTCACATGCATTCATGTGGCTTTCATACATAACTTCTTATAACAGAGGTACAATTTTGACATAAAGTCAAAAACACACTTATTCAACATTTTTGTTGTGAAAACTCCTGTAATTACACAAAATATCTGTCAATAAACAAACAAGTCTTGTTAAACTTACAGAACAAATATTTCTTTTACGGTTAATTGTCCGTAATTTTGTCTCGTATTTATTTATTTATTTTACAGTATTAAACTTTAAATTAACAGTTTAATCTCATAAATAGAAAATAAATATTTGTGAAATTACGATGCATTTGCAAATGTATTTTAACTGTATTTTTCCGTGAAAAAAAAAAAAATCTTTTAAAAAAATGGAAATTTTATGGTTATTCACAGTTAGAGTTTTTTCACGTTATTTTACATTTGACATGTAAAATCACAGTCTGTTTTTGTAATTTCATTGATATTTTCCCGTATCTTAAAAACACAGAAAAAATATGTAAAATAAATGACAAAAATTATGTTAAATTACAGATTTTTTTTTTTTTTTACAGCGTAGCAAATTAGGCTACTGGTATTATTATTATATATATTTGTTTATTATTACAACAATTCTTATTTACCCCCTCACTACCCCCTCTCTCTTTCTCACTTTCATTCACACTCTCCTCTTCCCCTTTTACCTATTGCCCCTAACCAGGCTATATGGTTTAGTTTACATTTATGATCTCTTTCATTGTAATATGATGTTGCCGTTGTTGTTTGTCATTACTTTGTCGTTGTTGTTGTTTTTGGTTTGTTTATTTGTTTGATTTTCCCTTTGTGTTGTGTTGTTGTTTTTCTGTCCACAATGTCCTGTTAACTATCACTAATAAAAAAAAAAAAAAAGAGAGAGAGAGAGAAATGACTGTGACTTTATTCCAGATTTAGGAAATACCCACCTTCCTTCCTCTTTCACCTATAGTGTTCTCCTCTTGGTCCAAATCAAAAGACTGATTATAATTATAGATTAACCTGATTGTATTTCATACCTCTGTGGAAATGTCACAAAGCAGTAGTTTCATGACTGAGTAAATCTAGACAGAAATATAAATGACAGCTACTGATCTAAAAACAACCACCAACAGCCACAACGTCCTGTTGTGAGAGATTCTCTATAACCTGAAAACAGAAAATTTGAACAGAATAAAAGAATAGATTTAAAATCATCATGAAGGGTAAGTTCACCTTAAATCAGTGTTTTTCAACCTCGGGGTCGGGACCCCATGTGAGGTCACCTCGAATTCAAATGGGGTCGCCTGAAATTTCTAGTAATTGATAAAAAATAAAAATTAAAAAAAAAAACTTTCTAATAAAAAAATATATGGTGAGTTGTCAAAGACAATCCCAAAACATAAAAGACATGACAAACTGTGAGTGCGAAACTGAAGCACTGTGGTTCTGTTTATTTTTCAAATGTTCATTGTGGTCGGTTTCAGATGCTGCAGCTCTTTCATAATTCATAGTTTGAGTTCTTGTTTGTTCAGTATTAATTGTCAGCCTTGTAAATCCAAGCTGGACTGAATGTACATATCCTGACCAAGGAAAATAAAATTCTCCCTTTGTGCAGTAATCTACACCTGGCTTTTCTGCCTCCATCCACAATAATATTAATTATATAGACTAAATGTCATCTAAAATTAATGTTTATTTGCAACATAGTATAGCAAACTATTACATGATCAAAAACAAATTAATTTTAGCAAAAAAAAAAAAAAAGAAAGTCTCCCTTTTGAATGTCACCAGAAATTTGCGATGTTAAAATCGGGTCATGAGCCAAAAAAGGCTGGAACCACTGCCTTAAATATAAGACAAAACAAATGTTACCATGCGTGTCCCAGAAGAAATATTTGATCTGAAAAATCTAAGCCTTGTGTTTTATGCTGTAACTACAATCATGGTCAAAAGTTTAAGCAGTGGCACAAATTTAATTTTTGCCTAAATGGAATTTAATGCCAAGAACTCTTAAAAGAATCAGAAAATACTTCTGCTGTAACTGTCCTTCAGTGCACCTCAGAAACAAATGCACAAAGAAACTGAAGGAGCAAATTTTGCAAAAAATAAATTTGTGTCACTGCCAAAACCTTAGGCCTTGATACACCAGATACATTTGCATGGATTGGTAACAAACTGAATTTCTTCAAAATTCGGTGCAAACTTTTATTATTGTAAGTGTTCCTTTAACCTCCTTCCTCCAAACACCATAACACTGAACACATGGTGATGTAGAAAACAAAATGCAGAATAGGCTTGACATGTAATGTGTCCAATTGTGTGGAGAATCTCACAAATCTTTTGTTTCCACCCTTAAAAAGTAGCTCCTTAATGGTGATTATCCACCACTAGGGATGGGAATCGAGAACCGGTTCTTTTTGAGAACCGGTTCCCAGTAGCTCAATTCCTTGGAATCATTTGCCTGCCTGCTTAACGATTCTGCTTATCGATTCCACCTTCGTTGCGCATGCGCAATGACATCACACGTACGCTGCATTGTTTTGGTCAGAATGTAGCCAACATGGCGTTGAGGCAGAAACGGTCTAAACAGACGACACCAGGTCCACTGGAACACTGTCAAAGCTTCCATGTCTTCAAAAGGGTGGAATCCCTCCAATATCCTCAAATATTTGTCCACAGCATGTGAATAATTTACAGGAATGTCACATCTTTGATACGCTATTTAACGGAGTCTTTGAATGTAGCGGCAGAGTGAACGTCGGGCCGGTTCCGGAGCGGGGGCAACAAACGTCGTAACTCCTCAAATACAAGTTTCCGAAGGTGTACAACAACAGGAGACAAGCTGAGCCAAGTCGAACTGGTTCCATGTAGTAGAAATGTGGCAATAGAGGAATTAGTAAAGCATCTTTAGTTTCACTTTCACTGTACCCCCCCCCCCCCCCCCCCCCCCCCCCCCCCGAACCGGCCCGGCGTCATCTGTTCTTATTATTTGTACATACTGTATATGTTATATTTCCTGTGCAGAGATGGAAATATAAAAGACAGTTAATGCAAACACACCCGTTTGTACTCTTTTATTTCCTCACCAAATGAGAATCGATAAGAGAATCGATAAGGAATCAGATCAATAAGCAATATCAATCATGGAATCGTTAAATTCTTAACGATTCCCATCCTTATCCACCACTATGTAAAGTATCTTTTCATCCAGCTGTTATTTGTATTGTAAAAAAAAACCAAAAAAAACCTCGAAATATCCCAAAAAGGGGTTTTATGTTAGGTAGATGTGGTAAAGTTGGTGTACTGAGAAAAAAAAAGTAAATATGAATAAGTGCAGTGGAGATTTAGCGAATTGAATGTGGATGCACACAACCACATGATTTTAATATTTAACAGAAAACAGCAGCAGTCCTCTGTGTTCATCATTTAATGTTCAATCAGTAGTTCATGTCATGTGTGAAATAAAACATCTAAGGGTCAAACCTTTAAACCATGACCATGATACTGATGTGCCACCTCTTAATATTCCTATGACAGCAGTGGAAATGTGCATAAACATTCATTTTCTTCTGCTGATTTTCCTTGAAAATGGGACTATATCTGCATAAAAACCCACCAAGTCACAAACTTGTGGAGATAACAGAACTTAGACAACATAAAAAAAACAAAGACACGTTGCTGCCATCAATTTCAAAATTGCCTCATTTTTCTCATAAATATTTTCTCGGCTCGGTATTTGAAATGTTCTGTTGTGAATAAAGTATGGATTTGGAAGTCACTGTGTTCTGTTGGGATCTACATTTTACTTTATACTCCAGCTGTTACACATTGTATTGCAATTTCATTGCATAAGACTATATTAACTAAAGTTACACACATATACTATCCCTCTTTTTGGAAGGAGGGTGTACAGCAGGGGTGTCCAAACTTTTTTTAAAGAGGGCCAGATCTGATAATGTGGACATTGCCAGGGGCCAGTGGTCCCTTCAGACATTTTTAAACAGTAAAAATTACATATAAATGTGCTGTTCTACAACAATTTTATTTTCATTGTCACAATATAATTTTTTTTAAATGGCAATATAACCAAATCTAAGCCACTCAGGTGTGAACAAATTAAAAAAAAAAAAAAAAAAAAAACATTTCTGCCTTCCTTTCACATCTGGAGTCAGATAACATAGAACAAACTGTATAGAGTATCTTAAACTTCCAAGTTGATAAAAATCTTAACCCCACATTCATTTTAAACATGACTTATATGAGTAATCATTACTCATATATTACTCAGTAATGCAAAGTCTGTTAACATTTAAGATGAAAACATATGACTCTTACTCTTGTCTTTCACAAAATCATTCAGAAAGTAATATTTGTGTCACATCTACAAGTACGTAACACCAGCAGTTAGAGGCAACTAACCTGGCAACTTGGTAGCCTGCCTTGGTGGTGAATTCATTGAACTCCCAGGTTCACATGAAGAGTCACTGTTGTGAGTTTAAAGCAGCTTGAATTTGCTTCACTTTTTCAGAGCGCTCACTCCCTGCTAGCTTGTCGTATGCGTTAGCATGTTTTGTCTGCTCGTGTCTCTTTACATTGAATTCCTTAAATAAGGCAACAGTCTGTTGACAAATTAGGCAAACATAATTGCCTCGATTGTCAGTGAAAAAAAATTGTAATTCCCATCTCTCCTGGAAGCGGCGGCCCTCACTGTCAACTTTCCTTTTTTTTATTTACAGGCGCCGTGGTTAGAAATTAGCGAAAAAGGTTCACGGAGAGGTCACAGAGCCAGATAGAGTTAGAGTGGTGCTGCCACCATGAGGTGAAAGGAGAAACTGCATCTTGAACCTTTTATGATTCATGTACTCGGTTCAACAGTCCAAGCGGGCCATAAATAATAGAATATAAAACCCAAGCTGTGGGCCATATAAAATTTGACCGCGGGCCGTGATTGGCCCCCGGGCCGGACTTTGGACATGCCTGGTGTACAGTCTCCCTGTAAACAACCTAATGTGTCTGGGATTAATAACTAACATTGGTATCTTTAATGTACATTGTATTAATTAATACATTATTAAACCTGAACAGCATTTGGTAAATTGTTCCTAAATACATTAATGTTATTGTTAATACTTATCACTGCATTAAACATTTATTAATGTATTATTATGTTAAGGGTTACCAAAGAAATAGGTCTAGTAATGAATATTTATACATTATAAAATGTGGTGACCCAGTCTAAGTCCTACTAAACAGAATGGATACTATGGTAACTTCCTCTATACATGAGGCCAGTATATTCGGTTCTCAGCAGAAGACCACTCCCTTGCCTCAAACAGATATGAGAATCCACCCACATGCCCAGTTCCTGCTCTTCATAGTCCAGTCTTCCTCATCCAACCTGGGGTATTCTGGATGAAACCGCTCTGCAGCTTCTCATACTACAGACAATAAAGCTGCCACAATGAAAAAACTGCTTGCAATGAAAGTGACGACTGCTCATGAAAAAGCCCATTTTAAAGTGGCCTCGTGACACATCATGCTCACAAGATAGAGTGAGTTGAGAAGGCAATAAAGTTGCTTACTGTGGGACGCAGACTAACAAGATGGAAAAAAGATCAGTGCATGATGTCTAATCTTTCACTCTGGGACTATTAGAAGGGGTGGGGGGGTGGGGGGCACTCTGCAGGCACAACTCCAAAGCAAAACACAGCAAAGAAATGAACACATTCCATGACGTTTATTTTTTCACTCATCAGGACATGAATAAATGCTCCCCAGAGGCACAGTGGGGTCCCCCTTCGCTGACAGACCCAGGTCAATCCAGAACCAACCTGCAGATCAATTCCACACCATTCACAGACGTAGAGCCAAAACCCTGAGGCTCCAGCAGCTCGTCCTCCTCATACATCTTTAGATGAATAATCTATAATGTAATCCATCCTGTTTCTGGCTCGGCAGGAATCCCCCAATGATTCAGTGCTCTGTTAGATGTGAGCTCGAGTGTTTTGTCACTCCAAAAATTAAACACTGAGGGTGTTGAGCTTTAACGTGTAATAATGAAGTCATATTAGATATTTCTACAATAATGTTTTAACTTCAGGCTCCAACTGTGAAAGATTGAAGATATGATTTTGAAAGCTTACCACTGCAGCAGAGATTTTATTAGAGAAATCACTGCAGACTAGATAATGATTATATTTGTAGACACAGCATGACACCAGGATCATCATGTTTATCAGCTCTGCTGCTGTTTCTTAGTTTGACTGTTCGCAGAATTATGCTATAAGTACTCTACAGATTTTCACCAGACTTGGTGGATGGTCAGTACATGGGTTAAGACACACAGGTCCTGGACGTAAACATTTAATCATAACTTAGAGGTCATTTATTTTCTTTCACAGTTTGAAAAATTAAGCCATTTTAATGGGTAGGAGTATCTATATCAGGGGTGCCAAACTCATTGTAGTTCTGGGGACACATTAAGCCAAATTTGATCTGAAGTGGGCCGGACCGGTGAAATAATAACATAATAATATATAAATAATGTCAACTCCAAATTTTCTTCTATGTTTTAGAGCAAAAAAAAAGTAAAATTATGCGATGAAAATGTTTACATCTACCAACTGTCCTTTAAAACAATGTAAATAACATGAACAAACTGAAATTCTTATGAAAACTGAGTGCAATTTCAACAATATTATGTCTCAGTTTATCATTTACACATGTAAATTACAACTTACAGATCACAGTGGATCAACAAATACACAAAATATTGAATAAAGGGGCAGAATATTGGTAAACTTACAGTTCAGATATTTCAAATTTTTCATATTTGTTCAGGTTATTTGTGTTTTTTGTGAAATGATAGTTTGTTTGTAGTGTAAATACAGTAAAATGCTGTAAAAATGTTTACATTTAGAAGAGAAAAATGTGTAGTTGTGAGTATTTACAGGTTATTATGATAGTATTTTACTGATCCGACCCACTGGACATTAAATTGGTCTGTATGTGGAAGTTAAACTAAAATGATTCATATCTTTTGTATAATTTTTGCATTTCACAAATTAATCCCATGGGCCAGACTGCACCCTTTGGTGGGCCAGATTTGGCCCCCGGGCCACATGTTTGACACCTGTGATCTATATTATAAAAGCCAAGTGACCTCTGTGTGCGTGCATGCATGTATGTGTGTCTGCTGTATAACTAAAAAACTGCCCTTTTGGAGTATTTATGTGTTTTCGGTCAAGGATCAGACAGGTGAAAACAGCTTGTTGATACAACCAATACTTCTGGAGTTATTAGTTGTTTTAAAAATTAAAATGGGTTTACAGGCAGCCTGCGGATGAGTCCATTCACAGCTGCAAATGTGTGTGTGTGGGGGGGCTGAATCCAAATCAACAGAACCGCCAGGACATGACGGGAGAACCAGGTCCACCTGTGATCACACACTAACAAGGTCAGTCTGGTTCTTACTGTGGCCTGGTTCCACAATGTCGGTACCCGGTTAGACCCGGCCCGTGAGTGCCCACCCCACCCTTAAGATGGTGACAGACCGATCTGCGCAGACTCAGTTGGACTGGAGTTCAGCGGATCACTGACCGGAGTTACTTCCAGTCACTGTGGATGGCAGCGACTGTCCATGTCGCTGTCAATATAAAACAAAATGAGGGCCGTTCTATTTCTTCCTAATCTGTGTGTTACACCTGTAAGCTTAGTCAAGTCATCAAGTAATGTGCATGTGATGAAGTCATACAGTAATGATGTAAAGCCCTTTCAAACAAATATACAGTAGAAGGTAAGTAGAAAAGCACTCGGAGAGCGCAGACCTCCACCAAGGTAGATCAGTGACCCCCCCCATCACCACCAAAATGTAATCATTTGTTCCTTGTGCCAGTATCAACATTTCCTATTATTTGTGCGAACGTGGTATACAATATTTTGTTCGTGCTTTCTTTTCTTATATTCATCATTTAATAGGTCTTATGTATTTTATTGTATTTTTTTGTAGTTTTGTTTGTTTTGTTTTTTCTCTCTCTTCTGCCCAGTTTTACTCAGTTCTGGTTGTAGTTACTGTTACCACTATAATTATCACCATGGTTGTCACTGTTTGTATTGTTGATACTTCCTTGTGAGGGTCTTTGCCACCTTCTTCTCTCTTGCTCTCTCCCCTTCACCCCGCCCCCCCCCATGTCAAGTCCGGCATCGAAATGTGGTTCAACAAAACTCATAATAAACACAGTAGAATATCAAGTGGAGCTTCATATACTTTATGAAGTTATCCTTGCCAAAGCAAATTTGTTCAGCACCAGAAGGAGCCAGACTACCATTCTGCTGTTAGGACGCTGGACAAGACAAGTAGAAAAAAAAAAGTATCAACATTTCCCGAAATTTTCATCCAAATGAGTCATAACTTCTTGAGTTATCTTGGACACAGACAGACAGACGGAAAAACCAACACCAGCAAAAACATAACCTCCTTGGCGGAGGTAATAACTATGAATGTATTCTTATCTGTTACTTTTGATTTCAATACAAAACAATATTTATTTATTTATTTATAAAAGTATTTATTAAACTCACCACACATGGTAGCAAATAACCGTTTCATGATATCTTGTATGCTAGTTTTGGCCTAATGACGGTAGGTTACATACATTAGTTAACCCTTTCATGCATAGTGGTTACTACAGTGGACAGTTATTCTACAGCTGTTCTCTTGCATATTCATGGATTTTGTTGTTTTAGTTCCATATCAGCCCACACAGTGGACGCTTATGCATCATCTCATACACTGACATTCATACCATTACTGTAACTTTCCTGTTCTTTTATCTAAATCAATTGCTAATTGTTATTAGACTGTAATTTACAGTTTGTTTGTTTTTTTTGTTTGTTTTTTTTGTTTGTTTTTTTGCATATTATCTGAGTGAGTAATGACTAGTATTATAGTATGTTAAAATGTGAGAAAACATCAGATGAGCAGCATTAATCTCCTGAGACCTACGAAAATGAAAATTTTAGCTTTTTTCCAGATACAGTTGTCTTGATTGGAAACTGCATAATGCAACAGGTTTTTTATTTATTTATTTTTTTTAGATACATTTTTTTAAAATCTAATTTTTATTTATCTGCATTTTTTAATGGAATGTCCTTTGCAATGAACAGCATTTTTTTTAATGTAAAACTGTAAAACTTTTGTCCCCTACAGAGGACAAAAATGCATTGCTGGGTCTCAGGAGGATAAAAATGCTTTTATTTCACAGTTTTCGCACAGTATGTCAGTAAATGCATGTTTCTTTGCGTCAAAAATTAAATGCATGGTGTCCAGCTGAGTGGACATTTTTGTAACTCCATGAAAAATAGGTCCAAAAAAAAGAAAAAAAGAAAAATCAATCACATTGTTTTTTTTTCATGCCTAAAGAGGAATAAAAACACTCAGGAAAAAAATCTTGATTAAGGTTTTCATAATTCATGCACGAAAGGGTTAAAACATATCAACCTCTAATGTGACTTGGACAAAAACTAAAATACAGCAGAAACTTGCATCATCTTTGACTTCTTTGGTAGCAAATACAGATATGGTTGAAATGCTGTGTGTCATTATTGAGCTGAAATACAGATCTGTGACCAAGCTTTCATAGGTACGGCCCATGTTCCCCTTCAAAATCCTACAGTACTTAATGGAATCCAGATATCCATCCATGAATCTGAGATCTGTAGTACCAGCAGCACTCATGTAGCCCTGAACTATAATGCTACCATCACCATCCTGGAATGAGGGGCTCAACACACTCTTCTTTGTACTGTTCATCATGTCATCATCATAGATGACGTCCATCAGATCAAACAAACTGACATTTCATGACATTCTGCCTGTATGTATGTATGTCCATGAAACAAAGACCAACATGTCTGGATGTGACATGTTTTGCTTAAGAAATTCAGCTTTAGGTACAGTACTGTGCTAAAGGTTTAGGAGGACTTTATATTTATTGTTTGTGCGAGTTGAAATGAACATACATATATATTTCCCAATCTCTTTTCTTCAGATACAACAAGAAAATACAGGAAATATGTGCACAACCTTAAAAGACACGCAAAAAATTGAACTAAATGGGTTCTAAAGGTTGAAGTCAGTATTGATTGTGACCCCCAACCCCATGACAAGAAGCAGCAAAAACCATTAGAATGAATTGAATGAAACCTGGACATGTTAAGTTTAAAAGGAAGGTCACACTAAATACGACCACTTTAGTTTATAGAAGCTGAAATGAAAAAAAACAGCTTCTATATGAACCAAAGTGTTTAATCCTTTTCTTCACATAATATGAAATTCTGGGCATTCACTTTCTGATGTTTTATTCCAGGTTTCATTCAACACATGCTAGAGGTTTCTAAATGCTTTTTGCTGCTTTTTGTCATGGGGTCAGGGGTCACAGTAAATACTGACTTTAACCTTTGGAACTCATTTGGTTGAGTTTTTTTTTGTGTCTTTTAAGGTTGTGCACATATTTCCTGTATTTTCTTGTTATATCTGAAGAAAAGAGACAGAAATAAATATGCATGTTCATTTCAACGCTGCAAAAACAACAAATCTAAAGGCTACCTGAAACTTTGTACAGTACTGTACATCGAACAGAAGCCGTTTTATTGTAAATGTTGTAGAATAACTAAAGTCCAATTTGTCACAGTCACAGGTTGTTATTTGTGCTTAAAATAAGAGCTCATGTGCTACAATAATGTGAATATCACTGACTTGTAGGAAGTGTCCCCTCCTCACTCAGTGGTGAAGCTCTTTACCTGGAACTAGTGATCGATACTGAAATATGGATATTTCCGATACCAGAGCTATACAATCTAGAATTGATTTACAAATCAAAATATCGATACTTTTGGTGTCTATAATGTATATCAGGAGCACAGTGGAAAGTAGCTAAATACTGGGATCTTGTCCAAATGATATGATTGATGGGAACTACTTCTTCTTCCGCCCGGAAAACTGCGTCACGCTTCTCCATCAGTCAACTCTGACTCATTCAGTCTGTTCTGAGCACAAAATAGAACAGACTAAAGGGGAAAACAGTAAATGTGCTGTTGTTCCGTAACAAAAACTTGTGAATGAGGGAAAGTGTCGATGTTGGATGCTTTTGTTAAAGTGTTACATGTTCAGTATTTTCATGTTTCATGCTAACACGTTCATGTAACATGAATTAATATGCAAGTTTTCATTTTTATAATAGTTTTTAATAATTAAACAATAATTACTGTCATATCTTGTATTCTTTATGAAGTTATGATTCGAAATACACATTTTCCCCAGATACTAAGTCACAGGTATCAAACTCTGGTCCTCGAGCGCTGGTATCCTGCATGTTTTAGATACAGTCTACTCTCGTTATACCGCCAACTTCCGTTCACGGCCAAATTGGCGGTATAGCGAAAATGGCGTTACAACGGGTTGCGTCCATAATGTGCATGTCTTTACTATATGATGTCTATGCTGCCTCCGTTAACCCGTTCTAATTGCGTTTCTAAATAAATCTTGATTCTGTTATGTTGTAAGGGATCATTTAAAGTGGGGAAACATTTTAAGCATTATTATACCGTGTCGGGAAATGACACCCCATCATCTTGAGGCTTTGGCTTAATCCCACGTCCTCTTCCCGACATCCTGACCTACTGAGTGTTCTGCGATAAATGAACGGTGGCCGTTCCGTAGACCTACTCGTAGCTTGTCGCGATCAGCGTCTGGCGCGTTTGTTTCAGTGCATTGTTAAAATTTATGTGTACTCGATGGCAATCACGCTGGTGGTATAACGGTCGGGAAATCAATGGTATAAGTGTTGTTTGTGCATGGAACTGGGCTGGCGGATGGCGATAGGCGGAAATGGCGGTAGCTAATGGAATAATGCATTGGGGACTTTTGTGCAATGGTTTTGGTCGGCGGTGAGCGAAAATGGTGGTATAACGGCGGGCGGTTTAACGAGAGTAGACTGTATTTCCCTCTTCTACCACACCTGGAAGCCATTACATCATTATCAGGCTTCTGCAGAGCATAATGATGAGCTGATCATTAATTGACCCAGGTGTGCTGGAAGAGGGAAATATCAAAAACATGCAGGATACCGTCTCTCAGGGATTGGAGTTTGACACCCCTGCATTAAGTGTATTTGTACAAAGTATCAGTATCAGATCAGTATCACCAATACCAGCCTGAATTTTACTCAGTATTGGATCAGAAAGGAAATCCATGGTATTGAACATCACCATCTCTAACGCTTTCTTCACAAAGCAGCCTTCAATTTCATGCTTCAGTAGTAACGTAAATGTTCAGGGTAGTTATGCAAATGACTGCTTTTGACCCAGAGGTGTAAGATGTGTGATTCTGAGGCAAACTTAGTGATCAGCTGGTTTTTACAAGATGCTTCTGTAGTGCAGATGATAGTGAAGGTCTGTAGTTTAGAAAAAGAACTGCACATACTGTATATGTAATGTGCACCCAGATGTTTGATGCACTGCAGGCCTTACATCTTGTAAGCGATATCAAGTGCCTTCTAACTCGGATTTTGACTCACAACTCAAAGCAAAAAATTGACAGCCTGTAACGCAGAAAGTGTATAAGTTGGTGCACTTGTAAGTCAATGTACCATTGTAATGTGAAAATAAATCCTGTCTAAAAATTTCCAACAAATGTTTTTGCTGCATCACTTGCTCCCTAACATCACTTTCTGATGTCTCAGGTCTTACACTGACTTCTGTCTGGTACCGTAGAGGTTGAAAGCACCAAGGCCTAGTGATTAAGGCTACGTTCAGACAGCAGGTCTGAACGCACAATTTGGATTTTTGGATGAACTTCGAGTTTTTTGTGTACTCGTTCATATTCCACATTAAATGCGACTTCTATCAGTTTTGAGTATGAACTGAATGTGACTCTGAAGTGACCCGCATGCTGGGATGCTGCTAGCAATTGGGGGCCCTATGAAAGCTAAATGATGTGGGCCCTTTATGAAATTCAGTATCTTATCAATTTTCAGATTCAGAAAACTATTTATCCCATATACATTCAATTCATTTGCAGCTTACCACAGACGTCAGCCCACATCCAAAGTGCAATGTGACAAACATAAATAAATATATAAATCAGTGCACAAATACAAGATCATTGAATGCAACTACGAATAATGCATTTAAATAATCAACAATAAATAATCAATAAATATCAAGACAAAAAGACCCTATTGGTTCTGCTAACATAAAAAAATCTCATATAAAATGACTTTAATGGCTTCTGTCAGAGTTTAAAAGTGTGATAGCTGAAGGAATAAAATATTTTGAGTGTATGTTAGTTCTCCTCTGAGGTACGTGGTACTGATTTGTTGGGGTGGCGGCGGGGGTATGTACGTGGGGTAGGGGCAGCACTTACATACGTGGGAGTGTTGTCCATAAGTAATATAACTAACACTGGCATGAAGCGAAAGTGAAACTTGACATGCTTTCAACATCTAACTCCCCAGCTATGCCTCTATTAACAGCGGACATTACACATAATTTTGACAACTTCTAACCTAGTGTTTTTCAACCTTGGGGTCGGGACCCCACATGGGGTCACCTGGAATTCAAATAGGGTCACCTGAAATTTCTAGTAATTGATCAAAAAAAAAAAAAAAAAAAGCAGCAACAACATACTAATAAAAAATATATGGTGAGTTGACAGAGACAATCCCAATCCATAAAAGACATGACAAACTCTGAAGCTGAAACTGAAGCAGTGTGGTACTGTTTATCTGTCAAATGTTCATTGTTAATTATATACATTTTTCAAATCAGATTTTAATATTTTTTGTGTGTTTTTTCTCCTTTTGTGTTGATTAGATAGGTTAAAGTGAAAAAATAATATGCAGATGTTATAGATGAAGTTATGCTGAGAAAAAAAAAATCAAACATGGGTATAGTAAACATTTCTTTATATAGTATATAAAGGCAAAATCAAAAGTACTCAAAATAGGCTCAGATCCTAAGGGTTCAGATGCTGCAGCTCTTTCATAATTTATAGTTTGAGTTCTCGTTTGTTCAGTATTAATTGTCAGCCTTGTAAATCCAAGCTGGACTGACTGTACATACCCTGACCAAGGAAAATAAAATTCTCCCTTTGTGCAGTAATCTACACCTGGCTTTTCTGCCTCCGTCCATAATAATATACATTATATAGCCTAAATGTCAACTAAAATTAATATTTATTTGCAACATAGTATAGCAAACTACTTCATGATCAAAAACTAATTAATTTGAACAATAACAAAAAAATCTCCGTTTTGAATGTTTGGGGTCGGCAGAAATTTGTGATGTTAAAATGGGGTCACGAGTCAAAAAAGTTTGGGAACTACTGTTGTAACCTGTGTCCACTGGGCCCCCTCCACTGCTCTATGGGCCCCCCACAAATGCTGGGCTCCATGAATTTGTCATGTTTACCCCCCCTTTACGCTGCCCCAGCCTGGATGTGCAAAAGAGGTCCTGACATAATACATACATGACCACGCAGGCATGCACTGTGATTATAGAAGTAAAAATGGAGGGAGGCAGGGAGTAACCTTTGTCGCATTTCAATGGCGCAAAGGTCGGATAAATGTGACCTGGCCGTTCAGACTGAAGTCGCATTGAAAAATATCAGATATGTATCGGATTAAGGACCACATATGAAAGTAAAAAAATCAGATTTGTGCCTTTCAAACTGTCTTTAACAGATCGGATACAGGTCACATATGGGCAAAAAAATCGGATTGGGGCCATATTTGCCTGCAGTCTGACCATAACCATGGTGACAGTATGTTGACCTAGGGATGAGAACAAGAGCACACACCTCTGGTAAAACCCCCACAGTCGACTAACTTTCATCCCATTGACCCCAGACCTACCAGTTATCACTTACACATTCTCTGTAAAGATAAATATACTCTCAACAGCTAAAAACACTTCAAATAAAGATGGTACATTTTTCATGAAGACCTCTTTGAAATCTTAATTTATGTCACCCTCAGAGACATCTAGCATTTGATCAAAGGCATTGAATAATTTAATACCTTTCATGGCAATCATAACGATAATCTCACTGCTTGTAAAAATACTTAAAAAGTTATTAAATGAATCTCAGTCCGTTTAAGCTGGTCCTAGGGGATATGCAGTGTTTACTCTGTTTCATCTTTAAAACACACAACTACGCATGAAAATGTCAGGGAGGCAAAGGTTGATGAGCTTCTTGTGTTTGATAAGGTCGACAATCCATGCCGTCTGAACCGCTTTTGATTATTTTAATTAAATTCAATCTCTCCTTCAACATGCTTTTATATCATAACCTACACTCAACCACAGAAATATAACAAGAATCCTGTCTTGTATGTGCCTGCAACGCGCAACAGACACATATTCATATTGAACACATTTATTTTTATGTTGGTTATGGATTTCAATATGAATATGACTTTTCTTTGCATTTTGATGGCAAAAGAAATAAAAAAAAATAACTATGAAAAATGTCCATTGCATTTCAAATGGAACACATTGTGAAAAAGATCAAACCCACACTTTCTTTAAAGCCACAGCACTTCATCATACTTTAACAAAGAAACACAGTTATAACTTAAAACATCTGACTAGATTTCAGACTTTACTCAATTTGAATATTAATGTCTAGCGTGAATTTTACAAAATTGCACTTAAAGTTGCACCTCTAGTATTACTTTAGTAGCACGTGTAGTAATATTTTATTCTGAAGCCTTTGCACAGTCCTACTTTTTCATTAATACTCTGTAATATTTATTTTAGTTTAGTTTTTCTTATACAGTCCCTTTTGCACTATTTTTTTTTTTTTGCTGCTATATTGAACTGAGCTGCTAAACTGATTTTCATTGTTCCTGTGACAGTGACAATAAAGATCTATTCTATTCTATTCTATTCTATTCTATTCTATTCTATTCTATTCTATTCTATTCTATTCTATTCTAAAAATCTTGTGTTTTTTTCTGTTTTGTACAGAATGTCCAGACTTGCCGCACTTTGAACCAGGCATTACTGCAAGGCAGGCAATGGCTCTATATGTAAAGTGTCATGAGATAACTTTTGTTGTGATTTGGTGCTGTATAAATAAAATTTGATAAATTTGATTTGAGTAGGTTCACATAAACATGCACCACGCCGAAATTTGTCTTCTGCCTTTAACCCATAACTAGACCCAGTCTATCACAGCGCTTTACGTTTCATTCCAAATGCTGCATTCAGGACCCACCACTGTGCGCTGTTGGCTCTGGTCTCATGGCCTTCGCTAAGGCTCAGGAGGCAGCAGCATTGGCTTGGATTTATCTACAAGTATTGGGCAAACTACCCCCATATCTGTGTCGCCTCCTCTGTCCATCCACCGGTGGATACAACTCCTGCTCATCACATCAGCTCCTCCTTAGAGTTCCCAGAATCCACTCAGAACTTGGTAAAACTGCTTTTTCCGATGCTGGACCTTGGTCATGGAACAATTTGCAAAACTCACTTCTGCCTCAGCATTTCATTACCCTGGGTGAATTCAAATCTGTTCTGTCAAACTGTCTAACAGAAGTGTGTAACTGCTATCCTTAAACCTGTTTTCAGCTTTTTATGTTTTTAGCCATTTTATGCTGTCTTAATTGTATGTAAGTTTTCTACTCTGTTAGCTCATTTGTATTGTACTGATGTGCCTCTTGGTCAGGTCTCCCTTGAAAAAGAGATTTCATCTCAAGGGACTTCCTGGTTAAAAAAAGGTTATATAAAATAAAATAGGGTGACATGGTGGTGCAGTGGTTAGCACTCGTGCCTCACAGCAAGAAGGTCCTGGGTTCAATTCCTTTCTGTGTGGAGTTTGCATGTTCTCCCCATGTCTGCGTGGGTTCTCTCTGGGTACTCCAGCTTCGTCCCACCATCCAAAGACACGCACTGATAGGTTAATTTGTTAATCTAAATTGCCCCTACGTGACCCTTGTGAGGATAAAGCGGGTTCAGAAAATGAATGAATGAATGAATAAGACAAAATCAAATAAAACACATAACTAGATTATGCATGTGTAGCGGGAGGTAGATTGTCCATCGGCAGCTCCTGTACCAGGTCCACCCCGGTTTGCGCTAGCTTCCGCATTCCAGTCATTTAGACAGAGTATATACAGGGGTTGGACAAAATAATGGAAACACCTTCACCTCAAGATGATAATGCCCCAATCCATACAGCTAGAATTGTTCAAGAATGGCATGAGGAACATTCTAATGAAGTTGAGCATCTCGTATGGCCGGCACAGTCCCCAGACCTCAACATTATTGAGCATTTATGGTCAGTTTTAGAGATTCAAGTCAGACGTCGATTTCCACCGCCATCTCTCTCCGTCTCTAAAAGAGTTGGAGGGTATTCTAACTGAAGAATGGCTTAAAATTCCTTTGGAAACAATTCACAAGTTGTATGAATCAATACCTCGGAGAATTGAGGCTGTAATTGCCGCAAAAGGCGGACCTACACCATATTAAATTATATTTTGTTGATTTGTTAAGGTGTTTCCATTATTTTGTCCAACCCCTGTAGATGTGGGCGGACAGGGCACAGGTAAGCTGCTGTTTTGTCTGTTTTACCCCTGCTGCTGATGTGACTGGTGCTGGGTTAAGCTGGGTAGGTGTTGCTGAACTGCATTCTGTTTGTCCTTAGGTTCGCTATTTTATCATTGTTTATCCTCGTTTTTATAGACACCTTGTAGACACCAGCCTGGGTCGCTGCGGCGGATGGAAGGACGCCTGTGGGTCACGCGTACCTGTTTCTTAGTTTTTCCTTGGTATAAATTTTTACTCTTTTTGGTTAGTGACAGTAGAGAAATTTTGACCATTAACACTATGTGTGTTTTCTTTTAGGAGTCCGGCCATTGCTGTTTTTATTTGGGTCTCGTTATTATGATTTGGGTCTAGCGTTTCCGTGTTGGTTCTTGTTTTTGTTTTGTTTGTTTGGGCTACATTTATGTATTATGTTCCGGTGATTTATGTAGTTGGTTGTTCATCGTGCAGTGCCCTTTTTTTTGTGCGTGTGGAACCTTTTTTTTTCTCCTTTGTATGGATTTTAACTTGTGTTCCTTTTGCTGCAGGTTCTGGTCTGTGCGCGGTTGCCCAAGCCGGTGGAGGGTCCGGTGATAGAGTTCCTCACTGCCGCCCCATCACTCCCTGTGTGTGGTATTTTACACGTCCTCACTCACCTTTGCATGCTTTTGTTGTCCTCGTAGTTTTCTTGTTTTGTGTGTGTGTGTTGCACGGAGCGTGTAGTGAGTACTCTGCCCCCATTTAATTCTGCCTCTCGCCGTGTGCACCCGCAGCCAGCCAGTCCCTAGCATTTTACATTACTGGAACCTTTTATTGTGTTGTGTTCTTTTTGTAGTTTTATTCTTTTTACCATTTTTAGGGTTTAGTTTTTAATAAAGGTAATTTTGTTTAATGATATAAACATTTATAAATAAATTTATGAATGATCATTTTTCTTGTCTCAGGCTTTCTTTGACCACTGCATGCAGCTTTATTAATTTAAAATATTTTCGTGGGCTTGTACCCCCCTTATGGTCGGTTACACATGCATCACACTAGGAGCAGTGGGCTTGCCATAGCAGGCGCCTGGGGAGCAAATGGGGTGTTAAGTGCCATGCTTCAAGGGTACATCAGTCAACAACTCTCAGTCCAGGCAATCGAACCAGCGACCCATTGGTCACAAGCCGAATCTCCAGCCATCTAGGCCGCAGCTGCCCCTAAAGTGTTAAGTGGGAACTACTTCTTCTATGGGGTTATGTTAAAGATATCGAATAAAGATATGGGACATCAACGACCTGAAGCAAAAGGTCACTGATAACAGTGACACCACTGATAAGGCTATGATACAGACAACATGGAAACAAATGGATGTGCTTTGTGTAACTAATGGTTGTCACAATGGGGGAAAAGAGAGGACTCAAATGCGCAGTACTGAAGGGAAAAAACAAGTTTATTAAACACAAAAGAAAACAAAACAACGGAAAATACAGAACCGGGGTCAGAGTCCGTAAAGAAAGACGGATAAAGAAAAACACACAAAACCTGGGTCAGAGTCCGTAGATGAAGATGGATAATGTCCGGGTTATGGAGAGGAGTGAAGAGGAATGGACCAGCGCTGCATGGCTGCAAATCTAAGTCTTAAATAGGCTGGAAGGTAATTGGCTGCAGCCACGCAGCGCCAGCAGGTGAGTCTGATAATGATGAAATGAGGAGATGAGGAGAGGGAGGAGCCGAGGACCGCACAGGCACAGACCATGACAGAGGGAGGAGCCGAGAGTCACACCGGCACAGACCACGATAGGAGCTGAGGACCGCACAGGCACAGACCATGACAGAGGGAGGAGCTAAAAGTCACACCGGCACAGATCATGACAATGGTGCCTATATAAACGTTTTAAAGGTTTTAAATCTTAAATGAGGCAAAAAACTCAGACTTTGTTACCATCTTCAAATCCCAGCTCAAGACTTATTTATTCAGACAGGCCTACTCAATTCCATAAATTTGCTTCTATCTTTAGCCATTTTATGTACCTATGTGTTTTATATATGTATAATTTTAATTGTGTTTTATTTATTTTAACAACTTTGCACGGTGACCTTGAGTGTCCTGAACTTCGTCTATAAATAAAATGTATTATTATTATTTTTTAAAAAAACTTCGACTTTTCATTTTATAATAATATCTATATATATCTATTCATTTGCTTTTGTAATAAATGTGTTAAATTGTAAGCAGACTTTATTGACACCCTGTACACTAAATCTACATATTGTACATAAAATGAATATCACACATTCAGACAGTCTCTCTCTAATTTTAGAAGGATTTTGATGACAGGAGGTACCAGCTGTGACATATGCTGCTTTCCACAGCTCTGACAGTATCAGCTCAACTTGGCATGACTTCTTCAGCGTTTCCATTAATGAGAGCAGGGACTAAAACATAGAAAACAGTGAATACAGCAACTTTCTACTAAATCACTCATATGTGAGTACAAGCGTTTTAGTGTGAGAGGTTCTTGCATGCGGCTCAGTGACACAAACTCATTTAATGTTTCCACTGTGAGAGAGGAGAGACCACCAGATACTGTCAGATGTCATTTCTATTACCACCTTAACTGAGGTTTCTTTTCTTTTTTAATTTTATCTTTATTTGGAATGAACAGGTAAATTCACGAGCAGATCGACATTGGTAAAAAAGAGACAAATGTCATCCCAGTTTTTGTTGAGTCCAGGAGATGCTCTTCACTGGCCCATAAGGCAAACGAGTCCCAAAAATAAAAAGCCTCGAATCGTGGAACAAAGTTTGTTTGTCCTTGTAGTGACCATTCTCCTTCATTATCTTAAATGTAACAGCAATTACACTCAGGTAACCACAATGGATATACATTATTCTCTAAAGGATGATCTGGTTTGTACAGAATAAACATGGCCAGATGGGGCTCATATATTCACTTAAAAAACACTCTGATACAACTACCTTCACTGAGGTTTCAAACAAGGTAATAATAGTTTTGGATTTTTCATTATAGTTTAGTTTTATTTAGTTTTTACTTTTTTTTCTCTCTAATTCAGTTAGTTTTAATTTGTTTTTAGAGCAGGTTTGCTAGTTTTTATTAGTTTTCATTTTTTCAAAATGCTTAGTTTTAGTTTAGTTTTAGTATTGATTTTAGTTTTGTTGTATCTTTTATTTTCTTTGCCGTCATATTCAAATAAATCCCAGACAGGACTCTGCTGCTTTCTCCCAACTTTAGTCTCCATGTTTCCAGGTAGAGTGGGGACGAGAAGATGACTCTAAATGACAAGTGACGAGCAGTGACGGACCATGACGTTCCGTATGGTGCTGCTTGCTAAAATTGCTAGAGCAAAATAAATTGCTTTTGTATCAATCCAACATTGACAAAGACAAAAACGAAGGGAATTTTATCCCTAATTTTTTATACGTTTTAGTTGTAAGCACACAATACAGTTTCAGTTAGTTATCGTTTTTTTCTTTTAAGTATAGTTTTTATTTATTTATTTAACAAAAATGCTTTTTCAATACTAGTTTTTGTCATTTGGTTAACAATAATAACCTTGGTTTCACGCAAGTCAGAGAACTAGTGAACATGATGTAAAATCATACAGATCATAGATTGGTTGATCTGGAATTGTATCAGAATGCGATGAGGGAAACTGAGCAAAGCTAGCAAAGTTTCAAACACCGGAACAAATGGTCAAGTAGGTCCTATCTTGAATCTCAAGTGCAAAAAATGTTAACATAACATTTTAGTTAAGAAAATCTGTAATGTCCCAGTTTGGGAAGGATCGATCAATCAATCAGTCAGTCAGTCAGTCAGTCAGTCAGTCAGTCTGTCTGTCTGTCTGTCTGTCTGTGCAGCTCGATACTGAAATATTGATATCTCCAATACCAGATCATTACACTCCAGAATCAATTCACAAATCAAAATATTGATACTTTTGATACTCCGGTCATTTGAGGTCATGTATATCAGGAACACAATGCGAACTAATTAAACTATTGGAATTTTGTCCAACTGATATGCGATTGGTGGGAACTCCTTCTTCTTCTGCTTGGGTAAGTGTGTACTGCGTCACACTTCTCAGTCAGTCCTTCCCAGCCTGAAGCAAACTAACAGTGAGCAGAGAAATTCTTTTCAAAGACAGGAGAGATTCTGAGCAAAAAACAGAACAGACTAAAGGGGAAAACACTAAATATGCTATTGATCCTCAACAAAAACCTGTGAATGAGGGAAAGTGTCGATGTTGGATGCTTTTTGTTTTGTTCAGTATTTTCATGTTTCATGCTAACACGTTCATATAACCTGAATTCATTTGCAAGTTTTCTTTTTTATAATAGTTCTTACTAATTAAACAATAATTACTGTCATGTCTTGTATTCTTTATGAAGTTATGATTTGAAATACACTTTTTTCCCAGACACTAAGTGTATTTGTACAAAGTATGGGCAGCTGTGGCTCAGTTGATAGAGCGGGTCGCCCAATGACCAAAGATCGCCGGTTTGAATCCTGGCTCCAACTGTCCATATGTCGAAGTGTCCTTGGGCAAGACACTGAACCCTAAATGCCTCCCAGTAGGGCCAGGCAGCGCCCTGCATGGCAGCAGCCCCCCCACTGGTGTATGAGTGTGTGTGTGTGTGTGTGTGTGTGTGTGTGAATGGGTGAATGTGAGGAATTGTAAAGCGCATTGGGCACCATGAAGGTGTAGAAAATACACTATTTAAGTTCAGTCCATTTACCAAAGTATCGGTATTAGATCAGTATCACCGATACCAGCCTGAATTTTACTCTGTATCGGACCAGAAAGGAAATCCATGATATTGAACATCACCACCTTGAACACTTTCTTCACAAAGCAGCCTTCAATTTCACGCTTCAGTAGTAACATAAATGTTCAGTTATGTAAATGACTGCTCTTGACCCATAGGTGTAAGATGTGTGTGATTCTGAGGCAAACCTAGTGATCAGTTGGTTTTTACAAGATGCTTCTGTAGTGCAGATGATAGTGAAGGTCTGTACTTCAGAAAAAGGACTGCACATACTGTATATGTAATGTGCACCCAGATGTTTGATGCACTGCAGGCTTTACATCCTGTTAAATTAAACTATACATTTTTCCTTTTATCAAAGACACTGCTGTAGCATCCAGCAGCAAATGAGTGTCAATCTCTCACGCAAGTTTTATTTTATTGAAACTTTGTCCATCCATGAACTATTTTAAGTCTTGAAAATACTGGGGAAAAGACGTAAATATACCATATTGTTTGTGAAGTCATGATTTGAAATACCCTTTTTTTAGATTTTCAGACCGTAAGTGTATTTCTACCTACCTACCTACCTACCTACCTACCTTCCTACCTTCCTTCCTTCCTTTTCTCACTTGGAGCTGCCGTTGTGTGGAAGATGTCGCAATAGTTTACATGTGGTCTCAGTGGAAATGCCGTGACCTTCTGCCAAAGTCAAGTGGAGTCACATTGAGGTAAATTGGGCAGGTGCTGTCAGCACTGTAAGGATACCCTAAGCCAGGGGTGTCAAACTCATTTTAGTTCAGGGGCCACATACAGTCTAATACGATATAAAGTGGGCCAAACCAGTAAAATAATATAAATAATCGGATAATAACTTTTGAGTGAAAAAAGTAAAATTCTGTAATGACAATGTTTACATCTACGAATTGTACTCAAACATCACATGACCAAACTTGAACAGCCTGTAAATTCTTAAGAAAAATAAGTGCAATGTTAACAATATTACGCCTTAGTTTACTATTTATACATGTGAATCACAACTTACAGATCACAGTGAATCTACAAATACAAAAAACACTTCATAACAGGGAGAATATTATTAAAATTCCACATACTTCTCTTAAGAGATTTCAGATATTCAAATTTTTTTGTGAAAGGCTAGTCTGTAAATGTAAATATTCTTGTGTAATGTAACTTTTTTAAACTAAAACAAAGAGAAAAATTTGCAGTTTTCATAATTTATAGGTTATTATGGTAGTATTTTCCTGGTCTGATCATGTTAGATTGAAATAACCTAACAGGATTTTAACATCCTTGATTGTTAATATCTTCAATGTCATTTTTGCATTTCACAAATTCATCCCAGGGGCCAAACTGAACCCTTTGGCGGGCCGGATTTGGCCCCTGGGCCGCATGTTTGACCCCTGTGTCCTTAGTTTACTATTTATACACGTGAATCACAACTTACAGATCACAGTGGATCTACAAATACTGTCTGACCTTGTGGCTGCTGAAATGTGAATAAACCGGAAATCAGCGCTGTAACAACCTTGGACCAATATAAGGACAAACAACAGGCACTTTAAACATTTCTGCTGAAATATTACACAGTGCATGTTCTGTCCTTAATGTATTGATCCATTGTAGACATGTGCTTGTTAGCAGGTACAAGTACCCCGTCTTTACCTGTGGTCCTCTCAGATGTCCTCCCCCTGGGATGAGCCTCTCCCATCACTATGGTTTTAATGTATACTTCAGTAATATTCTAGTAAAAGCACTGCTTCCTTTCATTTAGCCAATTCATGTAGAGACCACTACATTATTAATCAAGGTAGTACGGAGTCGTGCCACTGAGGAAAGCTCAAGCAGGGATTAAGAAGAGGCTGCATGCATGGCATATAAAAGCAGGTAGTTCAAAGGAGAGCCAAACATAAATTTTTATCTGTAGTCTTCAGTCTTGGCTTTAATCCATTCCAATCACACAGACCCTTCAGTTTATTTTATTTTATAGACAGAGCCTGTCATTTATTGATTTTTGTTATCTTTTTTTAACAAACAGATGAGACAAGAATCTCTCACATCAGATGCTCATGAAATACTTCTTAGTATGTATTGGTCACTATGCACTAAAGGCAATACATTCTCTCATATAAATGAATTATGCAAAAAAAAACAAACATAGGATATACTGCAATAGCTGCAGATTTTAAAATTGTGTGTGTGTTGTGTTTTTCATTACCTTCTGTTGATGTAAATCTGAGCTGCACTATTGTTACCTGAACTGCCAAGTTGACTTTTATTAGTCAACTGTGAGTGCCATCAACGCCATGAGCAAATGTTGGACTGATTTTAGAAATAATTTCATCATATCTGAGGTGTTATACAGCGGCGTTAAAGCTGATTCATAAATCAAACTGTTGGTGTTGCACTACTGTCTACCTCTACCTCCTGTTTACATCTTTTTCCAGCTGTCTTCCAACATTATTTGTTTATCATGGACTATGGCCAAAAATGTGATGGTATCATCCAGTTTATATCCATCTAAAGTTGCATTTACCTTTTATATGCACAGTTATAATGTGCACATACACAGAGGTTTACTGCTAATGGAACAGCAGAGGTATGTGTTATGATTGAAGAAGTGCTTTAGTCAGACATAACATTTAGATGATTACAACTAATATTATAATATTGTTTGTTTTTATAGTTTAGGTCAGTGTTTTTCAAACTTGGGGTCGGGATCCCTCGTGGGGTCACCTGGAATTCAAATGGGGCCGCCTGAAATTTCTATAGCAATTGATAAGAAAAAATAAAAATAAAAACTTACTAATAAAAAAATATATGGTGAGTTGAGAGACAATCACAATACATAAAAGACATGACAAACTGTGAAGCTGAAACTGCAGCACTGTGGTACTGTTTATCTGTCAAATGTTCATTGTGGTTTGTTTCAGATGCTGCAGCTCTTTCATAATTCATAGTTTGAGTTCTTGTTAGTTCAGTATTAATTGTCAGCCTTGTAAATCCAAGCTGGACTGACTGTACATATCCTGACCAAGGAAAATAAAATTCTCACTTTGTGCAGTAATCTACACCTGGCTTTACTGCCTCCGTCCATAATAATATACATTATATAGACTAAATGTCATCTAAAATTAATATTTATTTGCAACATAGTATAGCAAACTATTACATGATCAAAAACAAATACATTTTAGCAAAAAAAATGTCTCTGTTTTGAATGTCTGGGGTCGCCAGAAATTTGCAATGTTAAAATGGGGGTTGGGAACCACTGGTTAGCTCTATATTTTGTAAAAACGAACAAACAAACAAACAAACAAACAAACAAACTTATAATTAAATATTATTTACAAATGTGTTAATGACCTTTTGTAACAATTAGCATGACTCTGAATTATACAATATGACCTGTTCAGTCACTGTAATCTAATCTAATGCAAGAAACAACTTTTAAGGTGCAGCGCTTTATACCATGTTACTAGTCAACATGTTGAATCAATAAGTTTAATTCTAATGTGACAGCTCCATTTGTTTTATTGGTTGTCCTGCATGATAAAACCTGTAGCGATAGTGTTGAATTGATAATGTTTTGTTTTTGTTTTTTTAAATCCTGTCCTGCAATTATGCCTCCAGTATAAGTGTATGTACTGGGGCCACGAAGTGCTTGACAGCTTTGACATAGAGGCTTTTGAACCTTAGATCAATTCCCCCTTTTGGTTTAATTATTTTATTACTGTATGGATATTACCCGGTGGGAGAACAGGACAAGGTTATACACAAACAAACACTGATCCAGACCCTGAAACAGAAACAAACAACAGACAAAAACAGAACAGTAACAACAACAGTAAAATATCTGTGAAATTGAAGAATAAAATAGTCCAATATCACAATAACCAGGAGCAAAGAGGAAAAGAAAAAAAATAAATAAAGAAGTAAAGACAGCAACAGAATAGCACTGGTGACTTTGAGGTTAAATTGCTCAAAGGCAATTTAACTCCAAGGGTAACAACAGTCAAATGTAGATGTACATTTGGATGCATGTTTGAGCATTTGAAACTTTTAACTTCTAAGTGCTCGAACAAATGTGTTTGTGAATAACATTCTATGTCCTCACTTTGATCACATCCACATAAATGTATTATCAGTTAAAAGTGGCTTTTTTTAAGAAAGTGAGGGAAATCTATCAGATGGAGCAAATTACTTATGTACTTAGAATTCAAGGAGAGCAATTTACGAAGAGATGGAGTCCCATGATTAACCTTTTAATGCAATAAACATTCAGAAGTGGTCATCTACATGTATGTTTTTTGGGGGTTTTTTGGTTTCTTTATACTGTCATTCATGTTTCATTTATGACTAATTGTAATCAATATCTACTGCAGACATCCATATTTTTTTCATATATGCCACATAAGGATGTTTGATTAAACATGTTTATATATGTAAAAAGACTGGCATATTTGTATGAGCAAAATTAAATAAAAATTATGTTTTGTTTTTTTTTTCTTTTTATGGCATTTTAAAAGCAAAATGAAACACAGAATTAACCTGGAAGGATATAATCCACTGTAATTCAGTATCTATTGCTGCCTTTCCACTATGTGGAACCGGCTCGGCTTGGTTCAGCTCGGCTCAGCTGGACTCGGCTCAGCTCGACTCAGGTACCAGGTCCTATTCATGAAGACCATTTCCATTACAGGACACTACTGACTTTACAGTACCTGGACGTCATAGCGATGCGGAACGTTACTTCCGTGTCGTCTGCTCAAGGAGTCGCTGATAAACTCGCTCGTTGTGGGTTGTCCTGTCAAGCTCATGCTGAATTTTTACATCTGAACCTCCTTGACAAACCATGGTGTAGTTTTACGGGCTGTCATCATGTGGATTAACCTACCGCTATATTTACTGTCAACTTCCGCATCTGTGTTTTGTAAAATGGTGGGTCATAGAGACAACTCTCTGACCAATCAGTGGTCTGCAATGTTTACACATCACATTTTAGTATCTGGTCCCCATTCCTGGAACCTTGGCGGAGGTGATACCAAAAAACTAGTACCGGGTACCAGATTCCAGGCCTTTCTCATAATGGAAACGCAAAAAGGCCGAGTCGAGTAGAGTCGAGTCGAGCCGATACCACGTAGTGGAAACGCGGCATATGTTGAATTCACAGCTGCTGGAAGTCAAGGCTTTTATCTGTTTTTTTCTTTCCTGTCCAGAGGCGAGCACAAACAGAAGGTAATGCCGGTTTGTTGACAAAAGTCTTTGGTTTTAGTTTAAGAAAACATGTGATAGAGTGGACATGGCCTTAGAGAAAACATACTGTGGCATCACAGTGTGCTCAGGTAGTACTTGACCTATTTGTGTTTTTTATACCCCACCACCCGAAGGGGAGGCAAGGGGTATTGTTTTTGGTTCGGTTTGTTTGTTTCTTAGTTTGTTTGTTAACACCTTAGCAGCAAAATTGTTGGTTGAATTCATACCAAATTGGGTTTATAGATTACCAGTGACCCAGAATAGGTGTCATTACATTTTGGGAAAAGTAGGTCAAAGTTAAAATTTGTAATGACTTTTTTAAAATGTTTTTTTCCCATTTATTTATAATTTAATGGGCAAAATTTGAAATCACTATAAAAACATCAATTTTGACTAAATTTACTTAAAATGTTGCAGAAATATAGAGATTAATTTTAGACATCACTCTGCAAAATGATGTGATGAATGATGAAGTGATAGCCTGTTTTTGACATTTTTTGTTACATTTTCAAATCTTTTTCTTTTCCCATTTACTTATGGGCAAAATCCTAAACATCAATTTTGTTTCAATTTACTTCAAACATGGCACTTATTTATTTTTTATATTTAACAAAATAATAATTGAATTGAATTCTGGTAGCCCCAGACGTTAAAAATAGAGACATTTTTTTGCTCAAATTAATTTGTTTTTGATCATGTAATAGTTTGCTATACTATAATGCAAATAAAAGTTAATTTTAGACGACATTTATGCATATAATGTATTATATACATTAGGGATGGGAATCGAGAAGCGGTTCTTTTTGAGAACTGGATCCCAGTAGCTCAATTCCTTAGAATCATTTGCCTGCCTGCTTAACGATTCTACTTATTGATTCCACCCTTCATTCACACGTACGATGACGTCACACATACTTTGCATCGTTTTGGTCAGAATGTAGCCAACATGGCGTTGAGGCAGAAACGGTCTAAATAGATGACATCAGGTCCACTGGAACACTGTCAAAGCTTCCATTTCTTCAAAAGGGTGGAATCCCTCCAATCTGCTCAAACATTTGTCCACAGCATGTGATTCATTTGATACGCTACTTAGCGGCACTAGTGAATCTAGTGGCAGAGTGAACACCAGGCCATCATCTGGGCCCAGTTCCGGTTCCAGTGTGGGCAACAAACGTTGTATCCCCTCAAATACAAGTTTCTGAAGGGAGAGGAAAGGAAATAAGGTGCACAACAATGGAAGACGAGCTTAGCCGGGCTGAACCAGCTCCACGTAGTGGAAATGTGGCAATAGAGGAATTAGTAAAGCGTCTTTAGTTTCACTTTCACTCCCCCCCCCCCCCCCCCCAACCCCGAATAATTAATTAATATTATTAATTGTTAATATTATTTGTACATATTGTATATGTTATATTTTCTGTGCAGAGATGGAAATATAAAAGACAGTTAATGCAAACACCCCCTTTTTTACTCTTTTATTCCCTCACCCAATGAGAATCGATAAGAGAATCAATAAGGAATCGGATTGAAAAGCAAAATCAATAATGGAATCGTTAAATTCTTATTGATTCCCATCCCTAATATACATACATTTACTCTGTTCGGTCTGGTTTTCTGACTGCGACTGTGTCCAGGCAGGTGAAAGCATAGTTATGCATGCGGTCACATGATCAGGTCAATCAAGATATGGCCTCTCAGATATTATATCCTGCATTTTTTTTTTACTTGATTTTTATTAGGAAAAGTGTGTGGTGATTTAATTATAATTAAATATATATTGAATCATTAAAAATGTTTTTATTAGTCATTTTTTTATTTTATTTTTTGTCAGTTACTAGAAATATCAGGCGACCTCATGTGAAGTCGCGACCCCAAGGTTGAAAAACACTGATTTAATGGCTCTGACACAACAAATGCGAAGAGAATAAAATATTTATTTGGTCCAACAGACCAGTATGAGATAAATACAGTGTTTTGAACTGTAGATCAGTTGTTCTCCTTGTGTGTATAATTTCTATTGTTCCAGCCAGTTCTACATCCGAGGTGCTTCTACCTGAAAAGGATTTCATCACTCCTATTAATGTTCAAACTGATTTAATATTTTAATAGGCTTTCACTGATTTATGAGCTGTTTTTCAAGCATGTATTAAGTACTAATGAAGCCATTAGTTCCAACTTCTAAACTCTTACCTTCTATGCAACACACTGCTGCCAAATGCACCCCTACATACACCCAGTACATTCTCTAAGTATGAAATGTTGTGCTGTAAATGTTTGTGAAAAGGAAGGGGGCATTCCAACCATTTTCAAAAGCTTTCCATCCAACAGCGTCCACAGGGAGGGAATCTGTCTTGTTTTGGACCTATTTTTTTCAGAATTTGATTTGAGCTGGCGGTTTACTCCACTTTGAAGTGCTATTCCAACTGAACATCACTGCTGAAGAGAACCTTCTCAGGTGTCTTTCCATCAGTAGTTCTTTGACAGGACTGAATCCCAAGAAACTCCTTCAAGAGAACACTGATCTACAAAGTAGTTTATTGTAAAGTACATGAGAAAAAAAGGAGCACTTTAGATTTTGTTTACTGTAGAGCCTGGCCTCCTTGTCATTGGTCATTAGAGAGCCTTTGTTATTAGAGGTATTTTGTAATGTGTCACAGAAGTGGAGTGAGTCTGTATGGGAAATCTCAATATCTCTACTGGGGAGTCGTACTCACCCAAACCAGCATGAAGGCAGAACTGGGATTTAACATTTTACAACTATCATTCCAAAAACAGCTGTGTAAAAGGTTTTATCAGTCTTTAAAAAAAAAACATATTTTTTTTCACAATAACATGTGAAAACACATCAAATGTTAAAACTGAAATCTCACCTGAAGAAAAATGGTCAAAATAAATCACTTTTATATCCTGCATTTTATTTGAATTTGATTTTTATTAGGGAAAAGTGTGTGGTGTTTTAATTATAAAGAAACATATATTAAATCATTACAAATATTTTTTATTAGTAATTTTTTACATATATATAATTACTAGAAATTTCAAGCAACCCCATTTGAATTCCAGGTGACCCCAAGGTTGAAAAACTCTGGGTTAAAGACAGAAGACAAATTTTGGTGTGTGGTTAAATGCAACAAAAATAAAGATTAAAGATTAATGACACTGTTGTTAAAAGAAAAAGTGATGCTACACCATGGTAATCATGACCATTTCCCAACTTTTTGTGACACTTTGCAACCATCCGATTTAGAATGACTTTTTTTTCCTAAATAATAATAAAAAGAAATGAGTTTTATTAGCTTTGCATCCCTATTGAAGAACTATATCATACCATACCATACCATGCCATAGCATAGCATAGCATAGCATAGCATACCATACCGTCAAGTAGGCTTGGGGTTAAGGTGAAGCAGAGGAAGTGTGAGGTCAATGTGTGTGTTTAAAACATGGATGAAATGCAACACTAGTGCTAAAATGTGTGGCTGTCAACTCAGTGGATTTTAAGAAGATAAAGGTGCGGGAGACTTTTGTGACAAATATTTCATCAGATCTGTAAAACCTCAGTCATCGCCTAAGTATCACTAATCTGTAAGTCTTTCTGTGATTACTCACCTGTATCTCTTGCATTACGGTGAACAATTTCGAAATGTCATCCACCATTAACAAACCATTTGTTTACAAACTGAGCTGGGAGGTACCTCGGGCATCTTCAGAATTTTGTCGTGACGTGCATTGTGGGAAAGGGAGGTTCGCGCAGCCACCTGACAGCGGCAGCACGACCATATGGTATTATATGGATGAAACAAACACGACGTGGAAACAGCTGAGACGCGGAAACGGCTGGAGGAATATGCATACAGGGAAGGGAGCTGCTGCTGTTTCTGCATCGTGTCTGTTCCAGCTGCCACTGTCAGGTGACTGCTCGAGCCTTCGCTTCCCACAATGCACATCGCAACAAAATTCCAAAAGTGCCTGAGTTACCGCTCGGCTCAGTTTGTAAACAAATGCTTTGTTTATGGTGGATGACACTTTGAAATTGTTCACCATAATGCAAGAGATCCAGGTGAGTAATCACAGAAAGACTTACAGATTCATGATACTTAGGCTATGACTGAGGTTTTACAGATCTGATGAAAAATTGGTCACGAAAGTCTCCCGCACCTTTAAGGAAAATGTATTTATTGCAGATACAAAAGTTAGAACACAGGTTAATAGGTCAAGTAAGAAGGATGGCATGTCAGGTAGAGCCCCTGTGTTGGGATTGACTCTCCAGTCCAGCTCAGAATAGTCTTTTCATGAAGGATGATCTCCAGCCCTTTGCACCTCCAACTGGCAGATACAGTGGAGAAAAACACATCTGCAGACTAGTCCATCTTCTGCACCAGGAGTTCATGTGGTGTCAGGTTAAGCCAGTCCAGGTATTGAGCAGAAAATAATACAAATACATACATTGCAACTGAAAACACCCATGCAAATACAACAAATGTGAGTAAAAAAAAAAAAAAAAAAGTCTGGAAAGAACAAAGACACACACACACACAGGATGGAGTCTGAGCAAAAATAATCTGTTGAATAAACATATTACAATTTAATTAAAAACCCACACAAGTAAACCACATGCATCAAACAAAAGGAAGGGAGGAGATAAACACAAAGGAAGTGCTCTATCCTGTTCTGGTATTCTGTTCATGCTTTGAGGTTACTTGTGTGGATACTGTCTCCTCAGACCTGCTCCTCTCAACAGGTTAAAGAAAGTGAACAAGTATGTGGGATTTGACTGCAGGAGGGGTCAAGCATGTCTTCACCTCTCACCAGGTCAAATGAATCCTGACAAAGTCCTGTTCGTCAAAAACAGCAGAGCCAGCCACCACATGTGCTGTCTCACTCACACAAGGTCAAGGCCAAGGTCATGGTTACTTTATTTGTACCCGTAGGTAGATTTGTTTTGCAGTCTAGGTGATTGCTTTGGTATTACAACAATACATACGTTGAACATGTAGGACAGATACTTGATCTTGCTTACAGACAGGACAAAAAGACAGGACAAAAAGTGCTCAGTGTCAAAAAGTGTCACACAAATACACTTTACTTAGTTTTAGCAAGTGGTGGGCGGATCGATCCAAATATCGATAGTATTGATACCAAGTCGGTATCAGTATCAGATCAATACTAGTGTGGTGGTATCGATACTTTAGGATCAGTTTTTCTGTTGTACGCGAAGCAAACGAGCAAGCCGCTGGCTCAGGTGGCCCCGCCCACCAGCATATGCACAACGCATGCACAGTATGTAAGAAGGCTATAAGGTACAGATCATTTACATTTAATTTTTGTATTGCACTTTCTGAACACTACTTGAAAAAAATTGCTTGCTTTAATTTGTTTTCCAGTGACCATTTTGTGCATTTTTTTAATTTAAGAAAAAAATTCCAGACATAACAATGTATGGGGAAAAATTATTTTGTCACTGTTCTATTGTTTCTGAAAAAACTTGTTTTGATAATAAAATATTTTCTATTTACTGATATACTTTGCCGTAATTCTGTCCTGGGTTTTAACTATTTAATAATAAAAAAGATCATCACAAACATCACAAAACACTAAAAGGTCATGAAAATTATTTGAGATTTAGCAATTCGATTATGCATCCACCTTAATTATTGAAACATATTGGTATCGATGTCGGTGATACTGGCCCTGTATTTACTTGGTATCACATCGATACCAAAATATGCAGTATCGCTCACCACTAGTTTTAGCTGCACCAGAGAAACTACTATGAAAATGTTGCAAACTTCTGTTTACTTCTGCTGCAGAAGGTTCTGGGCCTTTATACTAGTGGTGGGTGGATTGATTCTGTGGTATTAATATATCGATACTCACATACTACTCATGTGAGGATCGATTACGCTAATAAATGTGACCCCTGAACTAAATTTGAGTTCGACACCCCTGGCATAATGTTTCCATATAAACACTGAACACAACCAGATGCTAAAAAGTACCTCAAACACCTCAGTTACCTTAGCCGAGTTTATAAACTTTATTGCAGAACCAGGGAAATTCTTTCAAATTTCTCGATTTGAAAACACTTATGTTTAACCCTATGATGTCAAACGTATCATATTCAATACATGAGTTTTGAAGCCCTCTACATGATCAGTGGGATATATTTTTTCTTGTAAAACCTGATGTATACAATTAGACACATGCAATACACAGATAATCCACTGGGGGGGTTCATTCTCCAGAGGCCTTTCCAGTGACACTACAAGACTGTTATTAATGAGGAAGGAGGAAGAACTGTGACAGTTTTGAAAAGTAATTTCCAATTTGTTAGACATATTTGTGTTATATTACATTTTGCTTTGTTTAAAAATAATTATATTTGAGCACTGAGACCCGATGTATCAAATATGATTACACAATTTAAACTCATACATTTTTTTTTTTTATTATTATTGATTTATTTCGAATATGGATATGATACATGCTTCCTGATTACTACTATTTGACTTCTTTGCATAACATAATGTATAAATGAAAATTCAAGGAAGCATAAAATAATGATACATGCAAAAAGAAAAAGAAAAAAAGTCATATTCAAAAAGGAGTGAGAAGAAGCATAGCTTATTAGCTCTCACCCCTTTGTCTAAACCCACAATATGTACAAATATACATACATACATATACACATATACATACATACATATATACACCCATATACGTACACATCTATCTATACATATATACACATAAATACATACACACACACACACACACACACACACACACACATATATATTGTGGCATGTTTGCTGCAGTGCATTATGGGTAATGGGTACTATGCTGTAAATGTGTTATTTTTATGCTCAAAAATTCAGCGGGGTTATTGTGTTAGTACTAGTTTTGACTTAATATGTGTATGGCAATGTTTATTGGACTTTTTGTTTATTTTTTCTGTATTTTTGTCATTTGTAAAGTTGCACCCTGAGTGAGAGCCATTGGCAGAGCAATGGCTATCCTGCTATGATTGTACCAGTTTGATTCTTCCTGCCTGTCAAAATTAAAAGCACATCTTGTGCTCATACCTTACACTGAGCTAACTTCCTGCCCAACTTCCACCTACGCTACTCTATATATATATATATATATATGCAGATATACATACCCAAGCACTTACATATACATGTACAAATTCATATACAGGGTGGGGAAGCAAAATTTATAATGAACATTTAGTTGTTTTTTCTCAGCAGGCACTACGTCAATTGTTTTGAAACCAAACATATATTGATGTCATAATCATACCAAACACTATTATCCATACCTTTTCAGAAACTTTTGCCCATATGAGTAATCAGGAAAGCAAACATCAAAGAGTGTGTGATTTGCTGAATGCACTCGTCACACCAAAGGAGATTTCAAAAATAGTTGGAGTGTCCATAAAGACTGTTTATAATGTAAAGAAGAGAATGACTATGAGCAAAACTATTACGAGAAAGTCTGGAAGATACTATTGAAGAAGAATGGGAGAAGTTGTCACCCGAATATTTGAGGAACACTTGCGCAAGTTTCAGGAAGCGTGTGAAGGCAGTTATTGAGAAAGAAGGAGGACACATAGAATAAAAATATTTTCTATTATGTCAATTTTCTTGTGGCAAATAAATTCTCATGACTTTCAATAAACTAATTGGTCATACACTGTCTTTCAATCCCTGCCTCAAAATATTGTAAATTTTGCTTTCCCACCCTGTATACACTGTTACATACATACACATATATATTCACATAGGCTTCTCTGCCTCTAATCCCTATGCCATATCAATGAGTAAATGAAAATAGTCAGTAATGATAACTATCAATTCTAACTGCTAAACAAAATATTTTTATACATGGAAATTGAAATTGATATTTGAAAAAAAACATTTTGGGGTTGTTCAGAAGGACCAATAAATGCTCCAATTTCAAAGAACTGGAATTATCTGTTAATGATCTAATGGTTCAGGCTTTACAGGGTTAACCATCTGATTAGTCCAGAGGTCTTGTTTCTCTCACACGTTAGAAAGGTCATTACGGATCTTCTAGAACAATTACATACACTGAAGCTGCAAATTGTTCTACGCCAGGGGTCACCAACCCTGGTCCTCGAGGGCTACTATCCTGCATGTTTTAGATGTTTCCCTCTTCCAAGACACCTGATTCAAATGATAAGCCTATCATCAAGCTCTACAGAAGCCTGATAACAACCGTCAGGTGTGCTGGCAGAGGGAAACATGTAAAACATGCAGGATAGTAGCCCTTGAGGACCAGGGTTGGTGACCCCTGTTCATCGCTATTTTCTGGACTGATGTCTGATTCATCGCTTAACATCAAATTTAACAGAAATGGTTTGATTACTTCCACTAAAGTGTGTGTAGCATAGCAACAGTCTGTTACAGCACACAAGTACATACAGATATAGAGACTAGTGGTGGGTGTATCGACTTTGTGGTATCGGTATATCGATACTCACACACTACTCATTTGAGGGTCGATTACGCTAATAGTGTTGATATTAAAGGTGCGGTCTGAGATGTTTTCCTGGAGCATTTTTTACTATATTCCTTAAAATCCCCTTCACACCCCGATTACAACTAATGCATTAAATGCTCTAACATGAAAATTTAAAAGATTAGTCACCTGTGGAGCGGACAGGACTGAAAAAACACCATCCAATCATTTTGAGCGCCCACTCAAAATGATTGAACGGTGATATGTCTATCAAACTCAACTGCCATTTGCCCCTCCTCCTTCCCCCCTCTGTGCATACCCCTCTTCGAGCGTGTATTGTGCGTTCCCAGAGGCTGGAAGCGCTTGTACAGGAAGCGAAGCCAGAACCTGGCTATATTAGTTATATTAGGATGGAAAGTTCACCGGCAAACTGTTTTGTCACTAACATAAATCAGTAGGAAATGTAACGTTAGTTACATTTACAGTATTTTCAGAATGGTAGGTATGAACTGGGGCTGTTCTGTAAGAGCGGGGGTGTTGGAGGAGACTGAATGAGGTATGCATGGATACGTAAGCCGGAGCCTCAGCCAAGGCCATAGTCAGCGTCGGAGCCCGAGGCGGGGCTGTACGGGACCGGAGCCAGGGACGGAGCCTCAGGCAGGGTCGAAGCTGGAGCCGGGGCTGGGGCCGGGGCTGGGGCCGGGCCAGACCGTAGACGGCGTCGGAGCCCAAGCTGGGGACGGAGCAGAGCCTTAGCCGTGGAATTGTTGCTGTGTAGCACTTGTGAACCCTCGGGAACAAGCATTGAGTGTGCCAGTACTATGGAGATGTGGCTTCAGAGGGACGTCTGAAGAAAGGGGTTCGGACTTTTGAATTGAGTATTTTCAAAATGTAGCTGCCCGAACTATTTTTCTTAGATCTCATACCCCACCTTTAAGTAATAAATGCCAAAAAAGCTCCTGTGTGACGTCTGAATCTTACAGGGTAACTTGCTTCAAGGTTTTGTAACCCCACACACCAACACCTTCTATAACCCTGAAAGAAGCAAATGTTCAGACTTTTAACTGCAACCACGACGTTTTCCGTTCTGGTAAAGATGGCTAAGTTTTGGCTACGATGACCTCAATTTCAAGTTTTACGACATTACTTATACGTTAAAAGAAAATTCTAACATTATTTGTGGTATTTTCTGTACTTTGTCCTGCTCCCATTGAATGTGGCTGTGGGTTATATTAAACATTATGGACAAACAAAATGCATTTATGGTAAAATTTGGAAGACTACCTGATACTGTACGTTGTAGGAATGGTGACAAACATAGTGTATGTTATTTGTAAAGATTCTGAGGTCATGGTGGAGGGAAAAAAACGCCTTATCAGCCAAATAAAAACAATTCATTTAGTTGACTCTGTTCAGTTCAGTGACAGAGGATCCTATTTCAGTTGTGGTCAGTGCCCCCCCCCCCCACACACACACACACACACACACACACACTCCCACAGATCTTTCATAATTTATTCAAGATAGCCCGCTGTGAGCAGTGGATATACAGGCAGAGCTATCTCTCACCGAGGCAGGCTGATAAATAGACCTTATCCAGTACTCGATCAGACACCAGGTGAGCTCCCACCAGAGCCCATCCACTTTTCTATGGCAGACCCCCTGACTGCATGGCATTTATCTCTGCTGTATCTGCACAGGGATCAAACTGTAACCTGCAAAGCCCACAAGTTTAGTTTCATATTTCCTGTTGTCACAAAACTAGTTTTAATCAAAATGTTGTTCTCTTCTGGAGTTATAGTTATGAAAATCAGTTTAATAACTGTTGAAGTTATTCAAATTACACTGCAACTGAGTCATTTTTGGACTTAATATGGGAGGTTTTTCAGAGGAACAACACAGTGAAATGGAAGCTAAAGAGTAGGTTTAAGATAAGATAAGATAAGATAAGATAAGATAAGATAAGATAATCAACCAATAAAATTTTATTCATATAGCACCAAATCATACCAAAAGTTATCTCATGACACTTTACATATAGAGCTGGTCAAAATCAGACTCACATAAGGTAAGGTAAGGTAAGGTAAGGTAAGGTAAGATAAGATAAGATAAGATAAGATAAGATAAGATAAGATAAGATAAGATAAGATAAAGAAAAGATAAGATAAGATAAGATAAGATAAGATAAAGAAAAGATAAGATAAGATAAGATAAGATAAGATAAGATAAGATAAGATAAAGAAAAGATAAGATAAGATAAGATAAGATAAGATAAGATAAGATAAGATAAGATAAGATAAGATAATCAATCAATCAATCAATCAATCAAATTTCATTTATATAGCACCAAATCATACCAAAAGTTTTATCATTACACTTTACATATGGAGCTGGTCAAAATCAGACTCACATAAGACAAGACAAGACAAGATAAGATAAGATAAGATAAGATAGCCAATCAATCAAATTTTATTCATATAGCACCAAATCATACCAAAAGTTATCTCATGACACTTTACATATAGAGCTGGTCAAAATCAGACTCACATAAGGTAAGGTAAGGTAAGGTAAGGTAAGGTAAGGTAAGGTAAGATAAGATAAGATAAGATAAGATAAGATAAGATAAGATAAGATAAGATAAGACTTTACTGATCCTGCTGTGGGGACAGTGTTAACAATAGCAAAATTACAGCAAACAAACAACAAAGTGCAAAAACACAGGCAGAAATATTCAAGACTGAACAGGACATATTGATATTATATATTAGTTTATTTTTTCATATTCAGATTCAGAAAACTTTATTTATCCCAAACTAGCAATTCATTTGCAGCTTACCACAGACATCAGCCCACATCCAAAGTGCAATGTGACAAACATAAGTCAGTGCACAAATACAAGATCATTGGAAGCAACTACGGATAAATGCATTAAATAATCAACAATAAATAATCAATAAATACCAATGCAGGCTAAAAGACTGAAAGACCCTGTTGGTTCCACTAACATAAAAAAATCTCATATAAAATGACTAAGATGACTGCTGCCAGACTTTAAAAGTGTGATAGTTGAAGGAATACAAGATTTTGAATATCTGCTGGCTCTCCTTTCATTGGTAATGCCGGCCTGAAGGCATCAAAGTAAACTTCTGACACAACACATGGTGAGGATCTCTGATGATGGTCTCTGCTTTCCTCACAACCTGAAGCTCCCAGAGGGAAGACGAGCCTCTTAGTCTGACTCCGATGATCTTGGAGCGTGTTTTTACGATGGTGTGCAGGCTGTTCTTGTCTTTCATAGTTAAACCATTGAACCAACAGATGAAAGAAAATGTTAGAAGGCTTTCAATGAATGAACAACAAAACTTCCTTAAAATTTTCTCCCTAATGTTAAAAGGGTTCAGTTCTCCTCATCAGATGGATTCTCTCTTGGCCCCTCTTAAACACAGATTCAGTAGTAGTACCTGAGCTTACAGTCAAAAAGAGTGCCAAGATATTAGTATGAATAATATACATATTATTTACAGAATTACAATATAGTTGTACATGATGTTGATGTTGAAATTGATGTGACATGGGGGTGGGTGATTACTGTGAACTTTTCTATAATCTGAAGTGGTAAGTGACATATAATTTGAGTCCCATCTAAAGGGTTTGACAAAACTGTTATTTTCCATCACCTACAGCTCCGTTTGGCTCAGGTAATAGAATACTACATCCAAACAAACAAAACAAGAGTCACAAATTTCAACTGATTCTTTTTCCCCAAAGTCACCCAACTCCTGGATTCCTTATACCTGCCGTCCACATCACCCCCCATGTCATTTAGAAAAGGCCAAAAAATAAGCATATCTGTTAACAAAAAACTGTATTTCATTGCAACAAAATCAAATCAAAAATTACATTTGATGCAAAAATATAATGTTGTCAGCATTACATTTATTACAAGATGTAACTGTCATATTGTTGCATATGAAGTAGAGCCCGACCAATATGGGATTTTTGATGCCGATGCCGATATTGGGGGCTAAAAAAAAGCCGATATCCATTATATCGGCCGATATCTGATATTGGCTGATAACTGATATATAGGCCGACATATGAAATAAGAACATTGATCTACACAGGATATAATAATCTTACATTAGACGATTGTGGACAGGTGGATTAACAGTTGCATAAATCTTTGTTTATCTCACAAAGATAATTCACACAACTTTAAAACACTGTATAATAGTCTGATATTAGACTAGTATGTGACCTGTGGGGAACCACAGGTTGTGGTCGTTTTTTATGCAAGGGAGAGCAGACTTTTGAAAAAGATGTATAGTAGTATGTATAGTGTATGTATAGTAGTGGCATAAAAATTGTTTGGTAAATCATTCTTTAAAATGTAAGCGACACCTACCTTTAATGAGTCCAACTACAAAGCAAACTTTGTAATCAAAAAAATAGAGTAAAAAAATATTACTTACCACAAAATTCTGTTTTCCCTCACAAATTTTGATGTGTCTGCCTCAAGGGGGGGTGAATAGTTCATAAGACTCAGGGGTTGAGTCCATGATTTTCGGACGGGGGGGTAGCGGTCCATCCTTGTCGGAATGGGGAGTAGCAGTCCGTGATTTTTGGATGGGGGGATGGACGGAGCAGGGGGGGGATTAGCGCTCCATCCTTGTCAGAACGGGGGTATCGGTCTATGATTCTGTGATTGTGTGTGTGCGTGTGTGAGGGGGTGATAGCGTGATTGTCTGAGCAGAAGTGAAAGTGAAACTGACAGGCTTTACTGTTCCTCTAACTCTCCAGGCAGCACACACACACGCACAGGAGCAGCGAATGACAGAATGTCCGCAGCAAAAAAAGTTAATAAATTGGCTACTTATGGGCCAATGTTGGTTAATCGGTGATAAGCTATAATCGGCCAGATTAATCGGTCAGGCTCTAATATGAAGGTAATTTCTCTGAGACACGATTGGAATGAAAACACACTTTACCAGATGAAGTCCAAACACTTAACTCCTACTACTTTGTGCATGGTAGTCACCTCCAGTACCGCTTGAATAATTACATTTATTAAACAGCCCATGGCTTCAAACAAGAATTTGGTATTTTTCCATAAAACATAGATCTTGAAATATTAGATATAATATTACAACTCTGAAAACCAAAACAGATATTCATTTCAGTGTCTTCAAATGGTGACATGAACCAGTCTGAACACTACAGTATGAGATTCTTCTAAAAAGGTGTAATGCAATGCCAGGAGAGGTGTTTTGATGATGATTCAAAAGCCACGTTATCATTAGTGCTTATCATTTTTAATGACTATTCCCTGAACTGCTTCCCTGGGCGGCTCTGAGTAATTCTCACACTTCTGTTGGTGTTGTGTCACCAGCACGATCATGAAAATGTGGTCTGACTTTTGTGCATGTCTAGTTTAATGTTACTTCATTTTAACAGTGTTCTTAAGCCTTTATCAGGCAAGTGACTATTTTTTTGGTAAATTCTGCATACATTATTAGACAATAGCGTGACTATAACTTGCACATAAAAATTTGTGCAATGGAAAAATTTCACCAAAACTCTGGTTTTTCGATTAAAAGTTTTTGCGCTGGCAAGAGGTGGTTTTTTTGGCCGTAGCAAAATTGGTAAATTATGCAAATCTGCAATGGAAAGACCTTTTTTCTGCAGCTAGAGTCACATGAATAAAAAATAAATGGATGTTGATGGATGTTACAACAAGCGAAGAAGAAGAGTTTTAAAACAAACATGGCACGGTATGTGTGGACACACCAGGAAACTAATCATTTTTTTAATTTAGTACAGGATAGAGGGGTAATATATAATAATAATGAATATGAATATATCTGTAAATAAACATGGTATTTTTGTTCATCACCATGTTTATGGAATGACGTCTCATGTCATCTCGCGGTAATAAATAAATCATTGCATTTGTGATTTAACCCTTTGATGTATGAATTATGAGGACCTTAGTCAAGAGTATTTTCCTGAGTGTTTTTATTACTCTTTAGGCATGAAAAAAACAATGCGATTGAAATTTTTTTAGTGAACCTATTTTTAATGGAGGTACAAAAATGTCCACTCAGCTGGACACCATGCGTTTAATTTTTCAATTAAAGGAACATGTGTTTAAAATGCAATATCAGAAAGTGATATACTGTGTGAAAACTACAGAATATATTTTTTTATTGCAGCTAATCTGATGTTTTCTCACATTTTAGCATACTCCTTCATGGAGATAATATGAAAAAAAAAAACAAAGGTTTTGTTTAAGAAAACTGTCAATTACAGTCTAATAACAACTAGCAATTGCTTTACACTCAAACATGTTAGCGCAGATCAGGTTTATCAAGAACAACAAAGTTACAGTAATAGCATCAATTGCAGTGTATGAGATGATGCATGAGTGTCCCATGTGTTGGCTGATATGCAACTAAAACCACAAAATCCATGAATATGCAAGAGAACATCTGTAAAATAACTGTCCACTGCAGTGACCACTATGCATGAAAGGGTTAATGGAAAACCAACATTACGCACTTCTGTTTTTTTGACATTTAGTAGGTATCGGTAAAGTTTTCCTCATATGTCCAATGGAAAAGTGACTAGTGACAGCAACAGTTACAGTGAGTCAACAATTTCTGGTCCAATGTGGTCTACAGGGTCTGTAAGGTCCACCTCTGCATGAACAGTGAGTGTACCTGCTTTGTTAGGTACCATGAAGTAATGGTACTAATGTAAGGAATGATGTTCAAAGGGATCATGTGGATGTGGACAGGGGTCTGGATCAGCACTTATGTTGTAATGTTCTTAAAGTGATATTCTAGCATTCTAAAATACATGTTCCTTTCACCTTAAATGTGTATTTTTTTCTATTTACTTCTTGGATTTTTTTTCTACACTTACAGGTAAGGAACCAAATATGGTAACTTCACTTACCTTGATTTTCTACATAAAAATAAAGTTTGTAAGTCTTGCTATATCCTTCAATAACACACTACGGTTGAGATTTTTAATTTCAGAGTATTTCTATGAGGGCCCTATAAAGGGTCAATAGGCATCCCTGGACTTGATTTCAACAGTTTATAATATCTTTTAACATTAAATAATAGTAACACTAGTTACTGTTGTTTGCACAATATAATGCAACGAATTAAGGCTGATAAATGCAGGAAGATATTATTAATAGTTTCATATTAAAGAATTTCTCATGTTTTTGTGAAGTTGTGAAGGGAACTACTTGAAGCCAGTCACATGTTACCATGAGCTAACTACTTACCACGCTAACTGTAGCTGATGTAGAAGCAGAAATGAACAACTGCTGAACTTTACAGCAAGTTAACTATATTAGCAGAAATAAAAAATGACCAGAGCCTTCTCTAGAAGAATCCGTGTACAAGCTGTTATGGATGTAGGTAACTGAGAAAGGAAGGTAATGATCAGCACAAAACAGACTCCAACACAAACTCCACGTACTCACTCAAGCAGGTACGTGATACTTGCATGTTGAATATTTAACACATAAAGATGCAGTGTTACTTTTCCGGCAGTTCCCAAATGAATTTTTCTCTCTGTTTAATTTTTTTAAGCAATTTATCACCAATTTTTTTTTTTTTTTATAATATTATCCACTAAATGTTATGTTTCTTCAATAAAAATCAGGCATTTTCACATATTGAATTCACTGATTATGCTGATTAAAGTTAATTGTCATAATATCAGAAACAGAGAAAAATGAAGAAAATGTGACTTTTTCAACAAAATGTTACATTAACTGAACATAAACCCAGTGTGTCCATCCACTGTCATTGATCCAACTCCATGGGTTTTACTGGTGAATCAATGTTGTAGAAGATGACGGTGTTTCCACGTTCACTACAGAGCCTCTGAACATCCAAATGGGTCATATCTGATGACCATGAAAATTACAAACTGCATTTTACACCAGTTATTTACATGGATTGATAGGATTAGTGGATCAGAAGTTATTAAACATTTTATATTAGTAGATGATTTTGGTCACTAGTGGTTGTTTGGGTCTTTATGGATTAATACAAATTTAAATGATGATAATTTTTTAAAAATTTGTTGTAAAGAAATTTTCATGTTCCTATGTGAACACCAACAAATTTTGTTTGTAATTAGGATTTCACACATTTACTGACCCCTTGACAATTTATTTTTCAGTAGAAATGATGAGATCTAAATCCACAGCCTTCATTTTGTGCCCAAATGTATTCAAATGTATATCTGATGACAGAAAAAAGCTTTAGCAACATGAATCCAACAAAACAAACTGTAATTTTTATTTTAGTAGATACTCCACTGCTTGTGTTTGCATACAGCCCTGCGGTGGAGACACGGTAAACATGCTGACATAATCTTCAGATGAACTGTGGAACATATTTTTGTTGAGAAAGCGGTGTTTGAATTTGGTCCCCCATCACATTCATTGTAAACATATTACAGGTGATGCTTTTCATGGTGGATTACAGCAATAAGGCTGTTTTTGGTGATCATTTAAAACATTTTCATGACCATTTTTCCAGGAAAGGTGGAAAAAAATACCCTTTAAATCAATCCCTTGTTATATAAACATTTGTGTTCTCATTCTGTGGAGGGAATATAGGACATGTATTCATGCTTCAGGAGGATACAGAGCCGGTGGAAGAAAAGGGCAGTTCAACTAAATCACAAAAGCTGCTTTTTCCACTTATTCCTTTTGGTATCTAGCCATGCGCTTAATTCGGGTTAGACGTCAGCTGCCACATAATAACTGTGTGTGTTAAAAGAGTCAACAAAGCAGGGGGTCCTTTAGAAGTAGAATGGGACTCTGGAGTTAGCCCGTTTAATTCAGTTTTTGTATTTTTACCAAAGTTTGTCACTTTTCCTGCTCAGATAGTCTGTAACCTGTGATGGTGACCGGGTCGGTTCAGGGGGCGAACAGATATGAGTCCAGGGTGTTGTGGCAGACAGGACGTGTCTATGGCTCAGAAGATTCTGTACTGTGACCATTTGTCCGTGAAGAATTTCTGCCTTTGCTCTGGTGTTTCTCACCTGCTGAAGATAAGACCAGACTGGATGCATGGAAGGATGTAGGATTTTTATTGGTTAACCCTTTATAGGGCACTCGTAGAAATGACTGAAATTAAAAATTTCAACCCTAGTGTGTCATTGGAGGACATAACAAGACTATATTACTTTTGTGAAATAAAAAACAAGCATTGTCCTATAGAAAATCAGGGTCAATGAAGTTACTGTATTTGGTTCCTTACCCGTAAGTGGCACAAAAAAATATCCAAGAAGTATATGAAGAAAAAGACACGTAATGTAAAAGGAACATGTATTTTAGAACATTAGAGCAACATTTTTGGAACATCAGAACCAGGGTGCGATTTGTCAAAAAAACAGTGGGGGGGATGTTTTGGGTTGTTTTGTTGGGGGGGTTGTAATTAATGCTGGCGTGAAACAAAAGTGAAACTTCAAAAACTTTCAATGTCCAACTCCTGGCTTCTATTCCTCTATTATACACAAAATTTTCACAACTTCTAACATGTATCCACTGGACCCCCTCTAATACTCTATGGGCCCCCGACAAATGTTGCCCCATGAATTTGTTATGTTTACCCCTCCTTTACAGCACTCCAGCGCATGGGGACGTTCGCGAATTGAGACTGCCGACAGTTTGGTTCAAGTGAACATTAGAGTCAGTAATATAGGATATAGGTGGAAGAAAACTGACACAACCTGCTGTTATTTCAATTGGTTGGTTGCCCTCCCCAAGGATGAAAATCATTGAGCAGAAGTAGGGACGTAAAAACCAGAGGGGGGGTTGATCACCCCATCCCCCCCAACAAATCACACTCTGATTAGAACAGCATTAGTGCAGATCCAGACTCCTATCCACATCCACATGATCCCTTTGAACATCATTCCTTACATTAGTACCATTACTTCATGGTACTGAACAAAGCAGGTACACTCACTGTTCATGCAGAGGTGGACCTTACAGACCCTTGTTAGAATTATACAGCTGAAGAAAATATAAAAACCTAAGCTGGGGGGGGTGGGGGGTGTGTGGTGGGAGGGTAGAGAAGATGGGGCCTATATGCTTTGAGACTTCATGTCCGCTGGCTAGGGAATCGGATTCTCTGTAACCTTGGGAGACCACAGATCTGTGTAAGTTTGATTAATGTTCATTATATGATTGATTCATTGTTATTCTTAAATCCTATTTCAGGTCTGTTTTATGGTCAGGGTAATAACCAATTTAATGAACGCGGGGGATAAAGAACTGGAGTCAGATGTAGAAGTGGAATCCCAACACCCTGCAGACCACATTGGACCTGAGATTGCTGACTCACTGTCTTCACTGTAACCAGGGTGTGATTTGTTGGGGGGGGAGATCAACCCCCCGTCTGGTTTTTACATCCCTACTTCTGCTCAATGAATTTCATCCTCGGGGGGGGGGGCAACCAACCAATTAAAATACCAGCAGGTTGTGACAGTTTTCTTCCCCCTGTATCCTACATTACTGGCACTAACGTTCACCTGAACCGAACTGTCGGCAGTCTCAGAGTTTGCAAATGTCCCCATGCACTGGAGTGCCATAAAGGGGGGGTAAATGTGACAAATTCATGGGGCCCAGCTTTTGTGTGTCCAGTGGATACAGGTTAGAAGATCTGAAAATTTTATGCAAGATCTGCTGTGTAATAAAGGAATAGAACCCAGGAGCTGGATGTTGAAAGTATGTGAAGTTTGACTTTCGTTTCACGCCAGCGTTAGTTACATTACACTGAAAAGAAAATCTGTAATTTAACAGAATTTTCACCGTTTATTTTATAGATTTTTCCTGTATTTTTAAGATACAGGAAAATATATATGAAATTACAAAAATAGACTGGGATTTTACATGTCAAATGTAAAATAACATGAAAAAACTGGAACTATGCATAACCAAAAAATTTCCATTTTTTAAAAGAAATTTTTTCTTTTGTCACAGAAAAATACAGTTGAAATACATTTGCAAAGAATATCACAAATATTTATTTTCTATCTATGAGATTAAACTGTTAATTTAAAGTTTAATACTGTAAAATAAAATAAAATAAATAAAACGAGATAAAATTGCTGACAATGAACCATAAAAGAAGTATTTGTTCTGTAAGTTTAACAAGACTTGTTTGTTAATTGACAAATATCTTGTGTAATTATGGGAGGTTTCACAGCAAAAATGTTGAATAAATGTATTTTTGTGAATGTATAACATGTATAAGCACTGATAAATTGTCCAAATACAGTTTTTATCAGTGGATTATACAACTGGGTCTCATTGAAAATTATTTATATATGGTTTTAATACATGTAAATATTCTTTATTAAAAATTAAAAAGTCAAAAAATATGCAAAATCTCATGTAAAGTTAGGGCAAAAAACTATATTTTAATTATGGAAAATTACTGTATCTTTATGCGATGGTTATCTTATGTTATTTGGGAGCGTGAAGTTGGATCCGTAAACGGAACCAGTTCCGAGTTCCAAAAATGGAACTGGTTCTGTAAACGGAGCGGTTCCCATATACATGGGAGTGCGGTTCATAACTACACTGTAAAAAAAAACAAAAAAACAAAAACATAACAAAACAGTAATATTCCGGCAGCAGGGGTGCCAAAAAAATATAGTAAAATAACGAGGGAGCGTGAAGTTGGTTCCGTAAATGGAACCAGTTCCGAGTTCCGAAAACGGAACTGCTCCGTTTACGGAACCGGTTCCGTTTTCGGAACTCACAACCAGTCCCGTTTAAGGGTCCAGTCCCATTTAAGGGTCGTGGAAGTGAGCTGTGCTCCGACCTCCATGCACCGCTTAGCGTCCTCCAAGCCCGGCTCCTGCGGGGCTTGGAGCTGCTCTAACCTGCAGTGAATCGCGAGAACAAGCCGATCCTCCACAGACCTCGGATCTCGTTCTGAATAATCCTCTTCATCAGGTCCGATCCATAAATTAATACACATTTGTACTCTTGTGCTGTTTATATTTTCATTAATGCTGGCGAATGTCATTTTATTTTACTTCATTAATGCCAACCCCAACTTCCACATCGCCTGTTGTGCCCTGCACAAAGCGGGCTCCAGGGTTCTAGTGCCAGCTTGCAGACCGGTGCACTAAGCCGCTGTGACCCGATACACCACACCGCAGCACGGACCTCCAAGCTCCAGGCTTTTCATCAGCTACCGGCTTGGAGGACGCTATGCGGTGCATGGAGGTCGGAGCACAGCTTACTTCCATGACCCTTAAACGGGACTGGACCCTTAAACGGAACTGGTTGCGAGTTCCGAAAACGGAACTGGTTCCGTAAACGGAGCAGTTCCGTTTTCGGAACTCAGAACTGGTTCTGTTTACGGAACCAACTTCACGCTCCCACGTTATTTTACTTATTTTTTTGGCACCCCTGCTGCCAGAATATTACTGTTTTGTTACGTTTTTTTTTTGTTTGTTTTTTTTGTTTTTTTACAGTGTAGTTATGGACCGCATTCCCATGTATATAACTGCCCCCCTGTTGGACCAAAAAACCCCAAAGATAACCCCCCCCCCATTTTTTTTGACAAATCGCACTCTGACTGTAGCTGTTGTCACTGTCTTATAATGTATGCAGAAATGACCAAAAATTGCCACTTGCCCGATAAAGTGTTAATAGTACAGTGTCTCTATATAAAGAGAAAATAAAAATACTTGATAGCAAACCAATCATCACCACCGCCCCATATTAAATAAATATAACCTCCTAAGTGGGGAAAACACCCTCAAATATACAAATTCATGTTTACTGTTCAAACTGATCAATGACTTGTCTTCTCCTCCACTCAGACAGTTTGTAAATATAAGAACAGCCTCGTACCGTTTTACAAGAAGTGCAGCCAGAGGCGACAGTATACTGTAGTTCCACTGAGGAAAAGAGCATTTGGTCGGGCCTCATTTGCATTTACAACTGCACATGAATGGAACTCTATTCCAACGGCAATCAGACAACTGACATCTGATAATGAGTTCAAAATGCATCTAAAAGTCTGGTAGATTAATAATTGGAGCTGCCGATATTAGACATGTTTTAGTCCTGTCTCTGTTGTATTAGTGCTAAGTGTATTTTCATAATTTTTTTACTTAATTTGTCTGATGTGTTATTAATTGCAAATTTTGTATTGTAGAACTTGTATTGTACTCATCTGTTTAGGTATTTTAAATATATGCTTTAAAAATTGCATGTTTATAACCTTGTGTTACCTTTTAGGGTGACAATTCAACATCCGTCTTTAGCTTTGGTTCCCAACCTTTTTTGGCTCACGACCCCATTTTAACATCACAAATTTCTGGTGACCCCAGTCATTCAAAACAGAGACATTTTTCTCTTGGAGATGTCTTAGCGGGTCCAGGCAGGTGAAGAAATCTTTCCATTCTCTGTTTGGTCCGGTTTCGACTGTGTCCAGGCAGGTTGAAGCGCAGTAACTCATGCAATTACATGATTGGGTCAATCACGATATACCCTCTCAGATATTATATCCTGCATTTTATTTAAACCTGATTTTTATTAGGAAAAATGTGTGGTGTTTTAATTATAATGAAATATATATTGAATCATTAAAAAATATTTTTTTATTAATAATTTATTTACTTTTTTGTTTTTTTTAATCAATTACTAGAAATTTCAGGCGACCCCATATGAATTCCAGGCGACCCCACGTGCACTGTAATGTACTTCAATGATTTCAGTTTTATTCCATGACTATAAAATGTTAAGAATATTCTACTAATTTGTAGACATAGTACATAAACAGTTTAAGTTGAATGGATTTAAATCATTAAGTTTTAGTCATGACCACAACTTTTTATCTCTACATTGCATTGTGGGTATTGAGCATGTTGTTGAAAATGTATTAATTTTCTGTGCAGGGGTTCAGCAGGGTTGATGTGTTAGTGTTATTTTTGACTTAATGTGTGTATGTCAGTGTTTATTGGCCTTTTTGTGTTTGTTTTTTTTATTTTTGTAGAGCTGCACCGTGAGTCAGAGCCATAGGCCCAACAATGGCTTTACTGATCATCACTGATTGTTCATTTTCAAAGAAAACCTTAAGGTCTTCCTGAATTAAAAGCACTTCTGGTACTTGTAAATTACATTAAACTGATTCCCTGCCCAACTTCTGTCAAGGCCATAAATTATTAAATATAAAAATCAAACAGCACAATTTATACTGCAATAGGTTTTGATTTAAATCAACATGGAATTGAGTACAATGAACTGATGATATTAAGTTAATGATTATACAAAGCAACTGACAGTGCAACAAATTATAAGATAAATTAACTTGGCATTTAAATGTTTTAAGGCAACTGGTTTACTCAAATTTTTTAAGTAAACTCAACTTATCCGGTCTTACAGTGTGGGATTCTGACCCCAAGGTTGAAAAACACTACATTAGTCTAACTCTGGTGCATTTACAGCAATGTGATTCAATGTACAATTTCCCTGTTAAATAAACCAGTAAATTAATAAATAAAATATGTGCACGTTAAATTAAATCTGCGATGTATTTTTCAAAATCCATGCCCATTATTTAAAAATATTTTGTTTTCATTAAGGACTAGTTTCTTTGACAGAAATGGTCAGACTTGTTCCTATTTCCTAACGATGACCAATAGTTTTCCCACAAACATACATTTGCTGCACATTGTGATAAATGAAATTCATTGGGCATAGCGGTGAATTTCTACAGTGGGTGTTGAATTGAAGCGGTTAGTTATATTGTGAAAGCTTATTTTATTGCCATGTCCGTGTGGCTGCCCGATAGCGCTAACTACTGTACATGCCTTCTGCTTAAACACATTTATTTATAGTTTAAACCGTCAGTAGTCTCAGAAATGACCTATCGAGTTCACTAAAGGTCAGTGAAGTCATTTCCTCACTATTGACCCTTAAGGGGGGAGCATATGACTGGGATTGATAAGCCTATATTGTCTAAAAGATCAATAATGGTGACCAAGTGCCGAGGCCGAGGAGGAACTTTATTTGCATAATGGCAAAAGCTATGCTACAAGACATTATTTAAGTGATGATCAATGAACCACACGAGTGATGTGATGTGTTAGACATCACCCCGCAGCATTATTGAAGGTTTAAGACAGCCAATAATGACCATATATCATATATACATCAAACATGGGTGGACATGGGTGATTTATATTGACGGTTAAATAAAGATAATAATTCAAATTAAATAGAAAAGTAAGAACAACATAAATATTAAAATATCTTTAAATTTTGTACTTAATTTTTTATACTTTAAGAACATTTATTTCCTACCTGCCTATCTTTTGCATTGGTGTGAGATCATAGTGGGATCAATAAAGCCTTATCTTATCTTATCTTATCTTAGTTTAGCTTAGCTTAGCTTAGCTTACTTTATCTTAACATAAATAACATATAACATAAATAAAAATATTGAGATTACAAAATCAGCAGTCAGTTTAAAAAATCAAAACAAAATATATGTTTACTTTGCAAATTTAGTAATTCAGTAAATTGTATTTAACCTCCTTAAGACCCAGCTATGGGTTTTCTGTCCACATTCGTCAACAAGAGTTTCACAACTTTATACAAAAAAAAAAAAAAAAAGAAAGCTGTCCACCACAAAGGACATTCCATAGAAATTTTAAAAACTGCATCTGAAAAAACTGTTGCATCATGATGTTTCCAATATAAGCAATTATTTAATATAAAACAAAAAAAGCTTGTACTTTGCTGACATTTCCTGAGTCTTAGGAGGTTAATGACAAAAAATATTCTCAATATCAAGTGATATATAAATGAAGAACATCTGATAATGAAAAATAATTAACCTGTTAAACCCTGACCATATTTTTAGGGGAAAAAGACATACCCAAAGTAAATGAAGAACAATAATAAGGTTCATATGGATGTTCTTGGTGTCTATGGACATTTAGAGACCTCACAGAATCTATTCCCATTGTCTAAAATATTGTATCTATTACTATGACTGAGTAAACTGTAACAAACTAAAAGAGAAATTTGAATTTTTTTATCCTCGCCTGTTTTTTTTCGGCTGGATTGACGATGATATGCATAAATTAATTGTTTCTTGTCAGAGATTTTTAATAGCGTATATTTCACCCCACAAAGATTAAAAATCATGTTTGAACATTTAAGTTTGCACTAAAATACACTTTTGATGTACTTTTATTAACATTAGGGTCTAAACTGTGAGCAAAAGTTGAAAAAAAACATTCATTGTCCTGATTTATTATATTTTTAATGTAGATGAATATTAATATAATTGTTTTGGCCCACGGGCGGGCTGATAGGGCTAAAGGGGTTTTAAAGGAAATTTCCAAATAGAAATAACCAATTGCATGAATAAAATATGAAAAGGTCATGTTATATTGAACTTGTTCAGAACATTACAGCTGTATACTATCCACTTTCATTTTGTTCTCTGTAGGATCATAATATGCAGTTTCCCAGCTGTGAACTCAAGCATTTTCTTCTTGTGTGCCCCATTTTGTTTTTGGAATTTTCGCATATAGTGTGACATCCAATCCCTTGAGCTACCCGTTTTCTGCACACTAATCTACTCGCCTGTAAGCCATTGTTACCTCTGCCAGGTTGGTCATGTGATCAGTGCCGTCTTTCTGTTTGTCTGTCAGCAGGATTATGCTGAATGTGCACTGAAAAAGAAAAAAATATCTGGTATTTGCACACATCCACACAAACCTATTCCAGCCATTCAGGAGTTGGAGCTTTTGAGCCACCACCGTGTTTGTTTGGCTGTCAAGAAATATCAGCAATGTTTGTCAGGAACTGCTTAATCCACCTTTAAAGTCCTCCTTTGCCCCAATAATTTTTCATGTTCCTTGACTGTAACTGTGATTCTCATTGTGCAGATTTTGACACCGTCAGGGTCTTTTCATGTTCATCTGCAGAATGTGTGATGTTTCTCTGTGCTTACCTAGACACTACAAATGACAAACACTTTGGTGCCAATCTCGTTCTAAGTAAGCAAGCTTTTACAAGTGCAGTGGGCCTCGACAGTACACACTGAAAATAGGCTATTTATAGGAGGAGAAATGTGTCTAACAATTAAACCAGGGGTGTCAGTCTCATTGTAGTTCAAGGGCCGCATGCAGCCTAATATGATCTGAAGGGGGCCGGACCAGTACAATAAAATAAATAATAGGATAAGAACTGATAAATAATGTCAACTCCAATGTTTTCTCTGTGTTTTTGAGTGAAAAAAGCAAAATTCCTCAATGAAAATATTTATATATGAACTGTACTTGAACCAGGGGACTTTTATGCAGATGCACTTTTTTTTTTTTTTTTATATACAGGTTGGGGAAGCAAAATTTACAATATTTTGAGGCAGGGATTGAAAGACAGTGTATGACCAATTAGTTTATTTAAAGTCAGGAGAATTGATTTGCCACAAGAAAATTTACATAATAGAAAATGTTTTTATTCTATAGGCCCTTTCCCACCGCAGGAACTTTTGCAGGAACTTTCTGTATTACCCTGAACTTTCAAAGTTCCTGGTGCGTTTCCACCGAAAATTACCCTGGTGACTGACCTTCCCCCGGCCCCAGATTTACCCCGAAGAAGTTCCTGGCAGGGAGGTAGTACTTTACAGATTACCAGGAACTTTAAGGGGCGGGGCTGTGTGCTGGAGAAGGCTGAGTGGTGGACTAGACTGGCAGCATTTCTGCATTCTGTTCACCGCCAATATTTAACTCATTTAATTTCCACAAGCTTTGTATTTTGATAATTTGGAAAATGGACCAAAAGAGAAGCTACAAAAAGTGGACGGACGACGAGGAAATTCAGACGGACTTTGAATCACCGACACGAAACGAGCGAGAAAAAGCTGTCTGAGCCAAATATAAGACACAAGCCTAAAGAAATACGAGAAAAGAAGAAGAAATTTATGCAGGATTAAAAGAAACTAAAGGACCACAACAGTCACAGTGGATCTGACTGTTGAACAAACCAATGGTCTGTATATGACAGAAATATTCACTGTTTAGTTCATTCCATGCTGTAACAGAAGTCAGCGGCACATCAGCTGTTTAGTCCAAAGTGAAGTCCAGTTAACCTAATGCTAATGCTAACTGGTCAACAGTCTGATACTAAACCTAAATCACAAAACTGGATGTATTCGTGTTGTCACCGTGAGCAGAACACTGATTTATTCTGTATGTTTTGTGATTTCCACCTGAAATGGACCGGACGGACTTGCCTCTTTTTCTGAACCTGTGGCTCGTTTGTGTCCTGGTCCATCATCTACTGCTGTTTACAACGGCCCAGGTTAGAGATTGGACATGTCACATCACACTGGTAGGAATCTGTCATCATGTGTTCTGTGATTCATTTTAACATGTTTATTACTTTTCCTGTAGGAAAGCGAAAAAGGGACCAGGACCGTGGAGTTCCAGACCGGCTGTCCTGGACCAGCTGGACCAGACCCTGGTCCAAAAGCCTGAACCTTTCACACGTGTTTATTTCCCTTTTAATCTCAAGGCACCTTTATTTTGTTTCAATTTTTAATAAAAAAAAAAAAAAATCTAACCTAATACTGTCTGTTCATTTACAAGGCATCAAAATATGAGTATAAGTACTTTTATCAGTAGTATGCAGTTGAATTAAATGCAGTCATTTGAGTAAATGTGTCTGACTTTAGGGTTGAACCTGGACTATATCTGTAAAACAATAGAAATGAAACAGAATCATCCATCACACTGAAAGTTAGATGTGATTTAGTTTAAGGAATGAGAAGTTGAAAATACATGTTTAAATACAAATTAAGGATCTGTAATGATGGTTAACTTCATTTAAAATGTATTCCACATGGATTAAGTGACTCAAAAACCAGTAAAATGTTAAACCCAACCCGTCCACTTACAGTACTGTGTCATTTTATTGAACTAGAGGTTAGTTTGTGAATCTACATGAACTGGACTACAGTTTCTTTTATTGCTCCCTCATACATCGTCAACCTGATTTGAATAAATTACCCTGAACTTTCGGGTGCGGTGGAAACGCAGTTACCAGGAACTTTTTTACCCCACAAAGTTCCTGGTAAATAAGTTCCTGGGCCTTTTGGTGGGAAAGGGCCTTATGTGTCCTCCTTCTTTCTCAATAACTGCCTTCACACGCTTCCTGAAACTTGCGCAAGTGTTCTTCAAATATTGGGGTGACAACTTCTCCCATTCTTCTTTAATAGTATCTTCCAGACTTTCTCATAATAGTTTTGCTCATAGTCATTCTCTTCTTTACATTATAAACAGTCTTTATGGACACTCCAACTATTTTTGAAATCTCCTTTGGTTTGCATTCAGCAAATCACACACTCTTTGACGTTTGCTTTCCTGATTACTCATATGGGCAAAAGTTTCTGAAAAGGTATGGATAATAGTGTTAGGTATGATTATGACATCAATATATGTTTGGTTTCAAAACAACTGACGTAGTGCCTGCTGAGAAAAAACAACTAAATGTTCATTGTAAATTTTGCTTCCCCACCCTGTATAGTAGCACTTTTACAAAGAATTATTTTAATACTGATGTGTTTGGTGTGTTTGTTGAATGTATTTATGAGTGGGAAGAGTGTAGTCTGAATGTTATTGTGGTTTTTTTTATGTGGAGGGCATCTGCAATTTTGTTGTATTCATTATGCAATGACAATGAAGCTTCTATTCTATTCTATTCTATTCTATTCTAACATAACATTAACAAATATGAACAACCTGAAAGTTCTTGAGAAACATATTTGCAATTTTAACAATATTAGGCCTTAGTTTATCATTTATACATGTGCATCACAACTTACGGATCACAGTGGATCTACAAATACACAAAACATTTAATAACAGGCAGAATATTGGTAAAATTCCACAGACTTCAGACATTTTTGTTTAGGTTATTCACATTTTTTGTAAAAGGCTTGTCTGTAAATGTAAACATTTGTGTAATGTTACTGTTTTTTCACTAAAACAAAGGGAAAAAATGGTTTTCATTATTTATAGGTTATTATGATAGTATTTTAGTGGTCTGATCCACTTTAGATTGAATTGACCTAAAAAAAAATTGACATCCTTGATTCTTAATTTCTTCAATGTAATTTTTGCATTCACAAATTCATCCCACGGGCCGGACTGGAGCCTTTGGCGGGCCGGTTTTGGCCACCGGGCCGGATGTTTGACACCTGTGAATTAAACTGAACAACACTCACAGATTCAGATTCAGATTTATAGATTACACATCCTAGGTTTTCACCGAAGGAGGTGAAAGTGGTGTCATTTTAATCTTTTCTGACAAGGTTATTTAACTTTATTATGGACACACTTTACAAAGCACAATGAATTATTCAAAGCTTCGCACTTTGTCATTCAATGTCTCGAGGGACTCTTTAATTTTGTTGGATCGTTGAGCTCATAGACCCTTTATGGCCGAGCAGCCACTGACTAAAAATCCCAATGTTGGCACTCTATTTAAAGTGCAAATTGTAGGTTAACAACCACAGATCATTAATGTGTTGGAAAACAGTCTTGTAACTGGATTTGAAACATTTAAAAATTGACATTTGACATTTGTTTGCAAAGAAGGGAGAGCAGACAAGCTAGTCTATACTTTAAGAAATATTTGGACGTGATAACTTAATTATTTAAAGCCTGCTGCAGAACAGGTGAAGAGAAGGAGAAAAACTGAGTTGTTATGTGATAAAAAGAGAAGAAATGAGCAGGTGAGTGATCAGTTTCAGTTAGTGTTGTTTGCACTGTGTTGTTTCTATTAAATGTACAGCACTAAAGCAGCAGTAATTGTCTATTACAGGCAGAAGTATTTATATTTACCCCAGCTGAAAGTAATGCATATCTCCACTGTGATACCATGCTGCAGTGAAGAAGGAATGAGGAGGAAAATGGAGGTCAGAGTGTTTCTCCGGGCGTTTTCACACTGCATACCCGAGTCCACTGGAGCCCAAAGTCCACTTAATTACCACTGCAAAGGAGGTTATGTTTTCATCGGGGTTTGTCTGTTTGTTTATTAACTCAAAAAATTATGAAAGGATCTTGATGAAATTTTCAGGAAATGTTGATACTGGCACAAGGAAGAAAGGATTAAATTTTGGTGGGGTGGGGGGGTGGAACTGATCTGCCTTGGAGGACGTCTGTGCTGTCCAAGTGCTTTTCTAGTTTTATTTATGTGAATGTAAATGTTCCGTGCTCGAGGACCATACCCGAGTCCAGTTTAGAAGGTAGTCCACGGACCTGGCAACACTGAGTGTGATACAGGTAAGTGTTACAGTGTGAGGTGGAGGTAGTAGATGTTTGATGTGGACCGCATCAGAGAAGTGATTTGACATATTGTTTTGAGTAAAATACTGAGTCAAATTGAAGAAAAAGTGTCACAAGCAAAACTGTGATATCGGTTTACAGGCTTTTTCTCTGAATTTTTAAAATTAATGCATAAATCCAGAAAAAAATGAACATGCTAACAGAACATTGAAATAAACAGTATTCTCACCACAGATGTAAACAGATGCATGTGTTTACAGTGAATACCTCTGCTGCAGAAACCCTAAAACAGAAAAGTCCAAAGAGAAAATGTCAATAATTAATCAACATGCATATATTCTTCTTCTGGGATATTATGCAAATCATTGTTTTGGTTATTTGGTGAGCTGATTCTCATTTTTAATAATGACCTAGCCAAGAGGCAGCACAAAAACAGAACAGATTAAATGTACAACAAATCACACACTGCCATATAACAAATAGAAATGCCAAAACAGTTGTTGTGGTCCTAAAGTGTAACTCACTTACCTTTAAAACCTATACCTCTTGAATGGTAAGGAATCTTAAAATGAGGTTACTCTTAACCCATAAAGACCCAAACATCCACTGGTGACCAACAGCATCTACTGATATACAGTGTTTAATACCTGTTGATCCACTAATTCTATCAATACATGTCAATAATTGGTGTAAAATGCAGTTTGTCGTCTTTCCATGGTCATAAGATATGACCCATTTGGATGTTCAGAGTCTCCGTAGTTACCATGGAAACACCGTCATCCTCTACAACAGTGATTCACCGGTAAAACTCATGGAGTTGGATCAATGACAGTGGATGGACACTGGGTTTATGTTCAGTTATTGATATTTTTGCTGAAAAAGTCACTTTTTCTTCAGTTTTCTCTGTTTTGATATAAGATTGAATTTAATTGGCGTTTTCATGAATATGGGTGCTTCTATGAAACTGGTTCTAAAAACAGGATATGGGGGCTAAAAATTCAAACCACATGTAGACTAATGTTCTGAAGCAGGTTTGGAAGCACTTTGGGTCTATTTTAAAAAACAAATACTTACTGAGATAAAAGAGAAACTAATTTTCAGATGAAACACATTTTTATATTAGTTTACATTATGTTTAATACAAAAATCTGCATGTAACACGGTCAAAAGGACACGAAAATTACATGCTACTGTTGTTTTGAATATCTCTTCATTCTTTCACAGGTTCATTTTGGGAATTAAACTAAGTATGCAAGGCAGATTGTTTCACAAAAATGTTGCAAAATCACTCGTGATTTATATGCGTTTAAAGCTATACCTACCGATGTGGCATTTCTCACAGCACTTAGTAAAAGTTTGAACATGAACAACCCGCCTCCCTCCAAAGCCCCGCCCACTTCCCTCTGCCTGAGCTCTGAGGCTCCGGCTCCTCCTCCTCTCTTCTCCTCTCACCTGATGTGCGATGGAAACAGAGGAGGAAGCAGAGGCGGAGGCCCGGTCCGTTTTGGCGTGTCCGCGGACCCCTCCCTCAGTAATCAGATGCATCATCCATCTGCCGCGGGCCCACGGCCCCTGTTTCATCAGTAAACCCTGTATTTAAGGGTCTGGTCTGTGCAGTACTGGGTCAGGGTCTTCACTGCAGTGCCCAGGGGATGGGCGCGCGCACTGTGAACGCGCGGCCTCCGTGAATTTTCCGTGGACATTTGAAGTTCCATAGTCCATACAATTATCATCCTACATCATCTTACATTGTGTGACACCATGTACATGTACCTGTATGAGTCCCACCATCATAAAAGCTGAGCTTTATGCAGACCTGTTCAGTCCAGTACAACTGACTTCCGGACTTTTATCTCCATCTTTCACTAATCAGACTCCCGTTTGTGCACCTCAGTTGTCGTTTCTGTTCATAAATCTGTTTAATCCCTTCCACATGTGCATTTCAGTTCTATCCAAACACATCCTAGACAGTAGACTGTGGTCAGTGACAGGAGAAGCAGCGCGAGTGAAGCATCAGATTCAGTGGTACACATATCGGATGTGAGATGGCGATAATGGATCACATGCTGGACGGCCGTAATGGATGATTGACAGGAGGCTCAGTCAGGTTCGGCCAATTGTTTTATTCGGACTGACTAAAATGATTGGTCAGACTTTTATTAGAAATATGTGAGAATTAAACATTTTTGAGTTTCAATACCTGGTGGATTTCTTTTACATTTTAGTTTGACACACACTTATTAGGAGCATTTTAAGATGACAAAAGAAAAGTGTAAAAATGTCACATCATACGGTTTAGCTTTAACTGGGCAGGTTCTGTGTGTAACGCAAGTGGACACAATGGGTTACATACAAAACCTGGAATGAGACTGAGATTCATAAAAAACCTGCATGTCTGGATTAGAAACATCACTAGGATCATCAAATTTAACACAGTGTCTTTATTTATAATGGTGTATGAGACCATTTACAGCCATGTGGTCCAGATCAAATGTCCCAGTTTTGGTCCTATTTTTGTCCCCAATATTTTATTAAAAATTCATTAATTTTGGGATGGCTCAGAGCAAGAGTCTAATTATTTTGCATTTATCTGAGGTCATCATTAGGTACATCTTAGGGGGAAATACTGTATGTCTAAATTTATCTGTTATTATTGGGTCTATAAAGCTGGCAAAGTACCAGGTACCAAAATGAACCCAGTTTCATAGAAGCACTGATATCAAAATAAAATATAAAAAAATATATGATTTTTTTTTTTTTTTTTTTGGATCAATGTATTTGTATTCATATTCAGTCTTTCAAACATACAAAAAGTAAGACAAACACTGAAACATATAACAGAGGTATCAGACGCTACAAAATTAATTAATTAATTAATTTAAATTTAAATTTAAAAAGTTAAAATTAAAATTAAAGGGTTCCACTATGTAATTATCCAATCACTTTGTACACAGCACACATTATCCAGAGTTAAGGTGCATTGTCAGCTGTTCTACATAAGAAATAAAAGGATGCCATATCACAATAAACTTCCCCATTGATCCATTCAATGTGTATCTAATCTTTTCAATTTTAAGGAAAAATATGACATCACATATCCATCTGCCAAAGGAGGGGAGTTTGTCATTCTTCCAGAAAGTACTTGATTAACTGTGAAAAATACAAAATACATAGGATAATATTATGATAAATGGTGATAAATCACTTAAGAAAGGTTAAATAGAGAGAGAAATTCATTTAGGAACCACCATAAAAGTAGCACTGGGTCCTCATGAGTTAAACATAAAGAGGCATAAAAATATTTTTAAAAAATGTGCACAGAAAATTCTGGTCTTTGGAATAAACTCCATGCAAGTTAAAATCAACTCGATTTAAGTGTACATGTGAGACCACTGAAAACACTCTAGAGCAGGGTTAAAGACTCTTTTCAGAGAGTTGATCTTTTAACTCTTTTCAGGAGTTAAAATTGAACTCTTCTGGGAGTTACTAAAACTAATCTCACGTAGACTAAAACACAACTCTCACCTGGAATTCATTTCATGTGAACTCTGAAACTCTCAAAAAACACCATAAAATGACTAGTTTGGATTTTTTTTTTTGAAGAGTGTGCTCAAACACATGCTGTATAGATGCTTAGAAAGTGCTCTTGCTTTTGCTCTTGCACTTCCAGCCTAATAAATAGCCTTGTTTAAGAGGTAAAATGGTACTTATTCGACGCCTCATATGACGTCCATGAGCACACTGGTCTTCTCTGTTGCTCTGTCCAGAAATCAACACCCATTGTTGTGTTCAGTCATGCTCTTCCTCACCTGGTAAATGTACCCCGAAAAATGACACCATCAAAGACACAAGCTGGAGTTAAACTTACAGAATGAACTCCAGAAATTTAACTCTTTCACTCTTTTTTTTTTTTTTTTTTACCTAACTCCAGATTATTTTACTCCACAAATTTGCTGTGTGTCTTTTCCAAGTGGACACATGGAGCCACTGGAAATAATGATGTACATGCACCATCAATGAAATCTTGCTGAAATCATGCAGATTTCTATGCGATTCTCCTCAGCCTATTACCAGTTTTTAATGAGCGCTTTGTTTAAATGCACTCAAAGCATGTGTGTTATGTTGGGGAAAATGTGCACATGTGGTGTGATCTCATGTGTGTGTTTGTGTGTGTGTGTGTGTGTGTGTGTGTGTGGGAGGTAAGAGACCCAGGTAGAAAATCATGTTAAAGGTAGGTGAATGTGACAAATGTTAGAGGCCAGGTTTCACCCCCTTCCCACCCTGAGGCAAGTGTTACCTCCGTTAAGAGAAGATATGGAACCTTCTTTCCCTGTGTTTCTCTGTCACACACACTTATTCACACCGGCTCTGCTTATCCTTTCTTGCTGTAACTCTAACACAGAAAAATGTTATTATTAGAAATGTGTAGTTACACTGAAAAAAGACACACACACATACACACACACACACACACACACACACACCAGGGATGATCTCTCAGATTCCACATCAGCCTACTCATTTAGAGGTAAAATGGAACAGCACTGATGAATGCACCGAGTTGTGTGTTTGTCTGTCTGTATGTGTGGGTTTGTGCGACTGAGGTGTGAATTATTTGTATGTTTGCCTGGCATTTGTAGCAGCCATCCATGCTGGATATTTAAGCTCTTTAATCATCCACTGTTGTACTATTTATAATGTCTGTTTGTTCATTAAAAATAGATGCCAATAACAGAATGAAAATAGTTGTGTGGAGGCAAATCTAGAGCTGTGAGGGTGTCAAACTCATAGTTCACAGATTCTCATGACTACACCAAAGCATAAAACAATATCATTGTCGACCACAGACAACCAACTAATAGTATTTCTATTTTATGCCATTTTATATTTTTTTTCTCCATTACATTGAGCTTCCAGCTTTGGTTCCTTTAGAGATGACAGGCTTTGTTTGTTCCCTCCGCCAGGAGGTATTGGGATCACTTTGCTTTGTGTGTTTGTTACCTCCGCCAAGGAGGTTATGTTTTTGCCAGCGTTGGTTTGTTTGTCTTTCTGTCTATGTGAAAACATAATTCAACAAGTTATGGATGAATTTGGATGAAAATTTCAGGAAATGTTGATACTGGCACAAGGAACAAATGATTAAATTTTGGTGGTGATTGGGGAGGAGGGGAGACAAATCTGTCTTGGCGGAGGTCTGCGCTCTCCAAATGCTTTTCTAGTTTGTTTGTGTGTGTGTTTGTTTGTTTGTTAGCAACTTTACAGGAAAACTATTACAACCATCTTTACCAAATCATACCCACAGATAGGCCTAAGCCCTGGGACCAACCCATTAAATTTTGGGCCAAGTAGGCCAAAGTTCAAGGTCACAGCAAGGTCACAAAATCTACAATTTTCCTATTTCTCATCATTGAGCAATTTTCGAAAATTCACACAAAATTCAAAATGGCTCTGATTAGCCTCCAATTTGATCCACCCATAGCTTATAACAATATCTTGTGTCTGGCACAAAATTGTCCACATCCACTTTGGAATGTGGACTCTGTGGACGTTTCCATTTAACATTGATTGGTTGGTTGGTTGGTTGGTTGGTTGGTTGGTTGGTTGGTTGGTTAGCAAGATGACTCAAAAAGTTATGGATGGATTTTCATCAAATTTTCAGGAAATGTTGATACTGGCACAAGGAACAAATTATTAAATTTTGGTGGTGATTGAGGTGGAGGGGAGACAAATCTGTCTTGGCAGAGGTTTGTGCTCTCCGAGTGCTTTTCTAGTTTGTTTTTTTGTTTTTTAAACATTTTCTGTTGACCATGTTTCTCTAGGTATGAGAGTTGAATGAAGTGATGTGGTTCTTTTCGTGTCAGAACCACTGTCGTCTTTCTTTAGATAAATACATTCTTAAAATGACCTCATGCATTTGCTTGAAAATGTATCACAAAGTTGAAAACAGGTCTGTTTTTTTTACAGATACATGGTTCTCAGCACAGCAGCACTACAAACATATAATGGTCTAATGGGGTACAAGGCATAAAGTAGTTTAAATGAGCTGACTCTCAGAGGCTTTAGAGGTTATTTCCTCAAATAAGAACCAGGAGTCAATTACAAGCCAGATCTCCTGGAGTACCCTGGGGCGGGGATGACGTTAACAAGTATATGTCTGTCTTCAAACACTAGTCTGGTACGAAATAATATGGATGAACTTCCACTGCCAGACACTTCTGCCAGTTAACCCTTAGGGGTCTGAGCCAGTTTTGGCCAGTTTTGAGGACTTTTGATTTTGTCTATATATACTATTTACCCATGTTTGGTATCTTTTTTTTTTTCAGCATAACTTCATCTATCTCATCTGCCTATTATTTTTTCACTTTAACCTACTATATCAACAAAAAAGGACAAAAAAACACACAAAAAATATAAAATCCGATTTGAAAAATTCATATAATTTAATGCAAAAATAAAATAAAGATGCTAATGAACCTTTTCAAAGACTTCAAAAGTGAATATTCCAAATACTAGGTATATAAAATTAAAATTGTAATAAATTAAAACTATACTCAAATATTTGACATAAATACATATCTTTACATAGGCATTTTCTCACCCCCCCAGTCCTCCTGGTTTCCACATCCGGATCAGGTGGGGGTCATTCTCACCTTTATCTGCGATGCTAATGCAGTCTGTGGATTAGAATCTGCAGATTCAGACATTTTTTTCCATTTTGTAAAAGGACAAAAAATGACAAAGGTATAGTAAGAAATATAAGGCCCCCCCACCTAATTTTCATACTTTTATTCCCATTTGTTTGCTCCGGTTTCAGATCGTCATAACTCTGGTTGTATATGCTCTCTCAACATTAAATAGTGTTTCAAGTCCACACTTTCAAATGCAATTATCCCCAGTGGTCTACGTGACCGACTTCCAACGCTACGACATGTTGAAATTGTCATGTGATTGAGTCACAGGGCCGTGACCGTGGACCCCTAAGGGTTAAACAAAATGCACTGTTCTCCAAGTACAGGTTCGTGCAGGAAGACAATACAAAATTAATACATACAGGAATACAGTCCAACTATTTTCAATAATGTGTTGCTCTAGATCACTCTTTCTCAAATGGGGGTATGTGTACCCCCAGGGGTACTTGGAAGAAGTCCAGAGGATACTTGAAAGTTTTCTGAAAAAATACATTAAATAAGTCATCATGTACCGAAAACAAAATAAAGAATAAGAATTAATGTTGAAATATAAAACATAATAAAAAGATGTATATAATAAAATGGATGCTCCTGACCTTATTTCATTTCAGCATTTTTAAAAACTTGATTTAAGATGAGTTTATTTGAATAATTAAGTAATTATTTTTTGTTAATGAAAGTGGTTCCCAACCTTTTTTGGCTCGTGACCCCATTTTAACATCACAAATTTCTGGCAACACCAGACATTCAAAACTGAGACTTTTTTTTTTTTTTTTTTGCTAAAATTAATTTGTTTTTGATCATGTAATAGTTTGCTATACTATGTTGCAAATAAATGTTAATTTTAGATGACATTTAGTCTATATAATGTATATTATTATGGACGGAGACAGAAAAGCCAGGTGTAGATTACTGCACAAAGGGAGAATTTTATTTTCCTTGGTCAGGATATGTACAGTCAGTCCAGCTTAGATTTACAAGGCTGACAGTTAATACTGAACAAACAAGAACTTAAACTATGAATTATGAAAGAGCTGCAGCATCTGAAACTGACCACAATGACCATTTGACAGATAAACAGTACTACAGTGCTTCAGTTTCAGCTGCAGAATTTGCCATGTCTTTTATATATTGGGATTGTCTCTGTCAACTCACCATAGATTTTTCATTAGTAATTTTATTTTTTATCAGTTACTATAAATTTCAGGCAACCCCACATGGGGTCCTAACCCAAAGTTGACAAACACTGATTTATTCCTTAAGGACCAATTTATTCATTTTTCTTATCAATGAAAGAGGGCACTTTTCAGTTTATACTTTGCATACAAAATTTACTTATAAATATTTGTTATTTAGTTAAATATATGTTGTGTGTTTACAGCGATTTGAAAATAAAAAGACACCTTTGGCACAGCAACACATTTTGCCTCTTTTTTTTTTTTTTTTTTTTAATCAAATAATGCTGAGGTGAGAGATGGTTGGTACTTGGCCAAAATACATATTTCAGGGGGTACTCCACAATAAACAGTTTGAGAACAGCTGCTCCAGATCAGATCAGTCCTCTAAATCACAGGTGTCAAACATGCGGCCCGGGGGCCAAATCCGGCTCACCAAAGGGTCCAATCTGGCCCATGGGATGAATATATGAATGCAAAAAGTACACTGAAGATATCAACAATCAATGGTGTTTAAACTCATTTTAGGTCAGTTCAATCTAAAATGGGTCAGACCAGTAAAACAATATCATAATAACCTATAAATAAAGAAAACCACACATTTCTCTGTTTCTTTTAGTGTAAAAAAGGTAAAATTACAGACTAGCCTTTTACAAAAAATTTCAATAACCTCAATAAGAGGTCGTAAGAGAACTATGTGGAATTGTACCAATATTCTGCCTGTTACTACATGTTTTGTGTATTTGTAGATCCACTGTGATCTATAAGTTATGATGCACATGTATAAATGATAAACTAAAGTGTAATATTGCTAAAATTGCACTGATTTTTCTAAAGAATTTTTGGGTTCATATTTGTTCATGTTATGTTCAAGTAGAGTTTGTAGATGTAAACATTTTCTTTATGGAATTTGACTTTTTTCACTCAAAAACAGAGTGAAAACTTTGGTGTCGACATTATTTATCAGTTCTTATCCTATTATTGATATTATTGTATTGGTCTGGCCCACTTTAGAACATATTAATCTGTATGTGGCCCCTGAACTCAAATGAGTTTGACACCCCTGCTCTAAAATGTTAGTATCTGGTCTCAGTCACTGCAAGTGTGTGTCACGGTAATATTCACACAATAAAAACACAGTTAATCAATGAACAGATTCTATCCACTGAAAACCTAGAGGATCAAAACAAACTTTCACACTAAATGCAACCATTTCTAACTGAGAAAATTAGAAAAAGCCTGCCTCTTATACAAGTATCCTTCAGATTAAGCTGTGGTACTTTCTGCAGCTGAGGCAAACAAAGGCACGGGATATTATTTGAAGAAATATTGTGTGTAACATTTTCATGAATAAACAATATATATCCAGTACATTCATACCCTCTCAATCATCAGTTTTACTCCTGTACAAGAGTGTGCCGGTGTGTTTATTTGCAAAGACCATGTTCTCTGCCCTCATTTTCTCATTTGTTTTGACATTTCTAACCATAGACCTTGTGGCCTCCTTTGGTTGGTTTGCACTCGGAGTCACATACTCTTTAGCGGCTGTGACTACCTTTCCTCTTTGTTCTTGTAACTTACTGAAGGTGTCTGTGCAATACAACACCCAGGAATTAATTAACACAGATTTAGTCACACAGGAGGAAGTGTGTGCCTCGGCTGCATTTCCTCAAAACGCTTTTATGAAGGTGTGTGTATTCATTTGTGTTTTAGAACATAACCTCTGTGAAGCAGCCAGAAAATAGCATTTAATTTCTCCGTTTCACAGCATTTTACAGCTTGCAATTTACTGCCTAATGACTACTTGTCATATTTCCAAGATTTCCTGTATGCCATTAGTATTTTACAGTAAAGTGAAGGATTTGATTATGTTGTTGATTACTTCTCTAATCGTTGCTTGTGACAGTCCTGAGCCCTGTGAAAAATTAGCTCCCTGGCAGTATAATGTGGCATACGTTATATAGTCTTGTGAGAAACAGCCTCACAAAATTGTTACTGGCTTTGAAATATTCTCGAGAACGCAAAAATAGCTACTGGATCGGTCAGATGACCACACGTCCTTCTGAAAGCCACAAGTTTGTAACACAGAGCTCATTGGGAGAAATGAATGGAAGTGATGGTTCCCTCTGCAAAACTCACATTAGTGGAGGAATGGGTGGTATGGTGGTAAGTACTTATGCTTCACATCTAGAAGGTTCTGGGTTTGGGTCCTGATAATAATGGATTAGATTTATATAGCGCTTTTCCATGAACACATACTCAAAGCACATACAGTGGATCCATTATTCATTCACTCATACTCTAGTGGTGGTAAACTACCAGGTGAAGTGTCTTGCCCAAGGACACAACAGCACATAACCAGGACAGAGCAGGATTCAAACCACCAACCCTTCGATTATTGAACGACCCGCTTTACCATCTGAGCCACAGCATCTCACTGCTTCATCCTTGTACCATGTGCTAATGCTAATTGCTAACAGTAGGATTGGAGAAGTGGCTTGTAACTGAAGGGTCTCTGGTTCCATTCCCTGGACTGACAGACAAATTGTTGGCTGATGTGCCCATGAGTAAGGCACTTAATGCTCTCCATGTACCTGGCATTACAGCCCACTGCTCCCAGTCTGCAGAGTAGGGATGGGAATCGAGAACCGGTTCTTTTTGAGAACCGGATCCCAGTAGCTCGATTTCTTGGAATAGTTTGCCTGCCCGCTTAATGATTCTGCTTACTGATCCCGCCTTTGTTGTGCATGCGCGATGATGTCACGCGTACACTGCATTGTTTTGGTCAGAACATAGCCAACATTGCGTTGAGGCAGAAATGGTCTAAATAGACGACACCAGGTCCACTGGAACACTGTCAAAGCTTCCATTTCTTCAAAAGGGTGGAATCCCTCCAATATTCTCAAACATTTGTCCACAGCATGTGATTCATTTACCGGAATGTCACCTATTTGATGTGCTACTTAGCAACGCTTGTGAATGTAGTGGCAGAGTGAACGCTGGGCCCAGTTCCGGTTCCTGTGCCAGCAGTAAACGTCGTACCCCCTCAAATACAAGTTTCCGAAGATAGGGGAAAGGAAATGAGGTGCACAACAACAGGAGACGGGCCGAGTCAAGTCAAACTGGTTCCACATGCGGCAATAGAGGAATTAATAAAGCATCTTAAGTTTCACTTTCACTGCACGTTCCCCAAACCGGGCCTGACATCATCTGTTATTATTATTTTGACATACTGTATATGTTGTATTTTCTGTGCAGAGATGGAAATATAAAAGACAATTAACGCAAACACTCCCCTTTTTACTCTTTTATTCCCTCACCCAATGAGAATCGATAAGAGAATCGGAATTTCTGGACTCTTTTTCTGGAATTTTTTTTATAGGAATAACAATGTGAGTTAAGCTGAACCTAAATGTACCCAGGGTTTGCAAAACAGAATCACTTAATGTTCTGTCTGTTATATCATGTGTCCTTTGTACAAGTGGGTACATTGAAATCCTGTGTCTGAAACAGACAACACCACTGGAGCTACTACTCCTGCTATTACTACAGGGTGTCCCATAAGTCTCCATACATAGGAGACATAATACATATGGTTCTAACATGTATTTCTTTATATTTCTTCTTTATAGTTATTCAGCAGTGGAGGACACGCATTGAAATGTGTTCCCGACAAAATGGCAGTCATATAAAGCATATTATATAAATAAAAATGGTTTATGTCAAGAAACGTTTATTTTTCCTATGTATGGAGACTTATGGGACACCCTGTATAACTATTTTATGTAGAATATAAGAGTCTATTACCAATTACAAATCAGTGAAAGAAGATACTGAAATTACAAGCAGAAATAAAAGCTGTGGAACTCCAACAACGCACTGTTCCATTATAGTGTGTGGGTTCATATGTAGCTGAGAGACCGAAGAGAATCCCCCTGGAGTCTGGACGCTGGTGTTGGAGGAAAAAGAGCAGCAGGAGGTTGAATGAAAGTCAAAGCTGAATCTCCCAAGTGGTGATGGGCTGATCGGTGGGTTGGTGATTAACAAGGAACAGAAGAGGAATGATTTGAACTCAGTCACTTTGTTGCACAATGGGAGAACATGTCAGAAAGATAGAGATATTTAAAGAGCAGCTACCTCTGCAGCGTGGGAGAACGGAAGTGACTGAGAGGGAGAAAGGAGAGGCGGCGTCTACATGTGTGGAAGAGATCTGTCCACCTGTCCGTCCATCTATCCATCCATCTATCCATCCATCTATCCATCTATCCATCCATCTATCCATCCATCCATCCATCTTCTCCCACTTATCCAGGTCTGGGTTGTGGGGGCAGTAGTAGAGAATCCCAGACTTCCCTCTCCCCAGCCGCCTCCTGTAGTTCCTCCAGGGGGTTTCTGAGGCAGTCCCAGGCCAGCTGGGTAATATAATCCCTTCAGCGTGTCCTGGCTCTGTCCCGGGTCTCCTCCCAGTTGGACAGGCCAGAAACATCTCACCAGGGAGGCATCCAAACCACCTCAGCTGGCTACTCTCCATGTGAATGTGCAGCAGCTCTATACTCTGAGCCCCTTTCAGATGGCTGGACTCCCCATCCTTGTCATGTCGGCTTCCAGACAGTGTCTGGATTTTGTCTGTCTTGTCTGTTTTGTCTTTCATTTCCTGTTTTATTTTGTTAAGTTTCCCTCATGTGTCATGTCTGGTGTCTTTACTTCCCCTCCTTGATTGTTTCACCTGTGCCTGATTACCTGTCTCCGCTCTGATGTGTTCCACCTGTGTCTAATTGTCTTCCTGCCCTTTTGTGTATTTAAACCCTGCGTCTTCCCCTCTGTCTTTGCCAGTTTGTTTGCTCCCTCGTGTGCTTACTTACCAGCGTTTCTTGGATCCTGTCAGTCTGTCTGCCTGTCGTGACCCGTTTTGTCTTCTGACTACCGATTCTGCCTTTTCCTGTTCTGCCTGCTCGTCTGTTGTGACCTGGTTCGTTTATCCGACTCTGATTCTGCCTTACCCCTATGTACCTCAGCCTCCAACGTTTACCTGTGTGTTCGACCCTTCGCCTGGATTACTGACAGTGAGTTAAGCCTGATCCTCATGTCCCGTTGCCTTCTGTATTGCCTTCCCGTGTATGACCTGGTCTGTTTTCTGACATCCCTCTGCTTCCTCCTAGTCAGGTTGCCGTTGGGATTTTTCCGGCTCGGCCACGCTGGCCGCCCGCTGACCCCGCTCACGGCCCAGACGTCTGGTCCTGAACTAAGCGTCTTCACAGATTTATTAATCATTCTATGTTGTGCTTTAACCTTTGTGATTGTGTTTAATAAACACACTCGATTTAACGTCTGTCTACTGGTCTTGCATTTGGGTTCAGCCTCTGTACTAGACCTGTCACAATCCTATCTCAAACAGAGTCCAGTCTGTGGAGGAAACCCATTTCCACCACTTGTATCTTAGTCTTTTGGTCTCTACCTACACCTCATGGCCATAGGTGAGGTTAGGAATGTTGAGTCGACTGGTAAATCAAGATCATTGGCTTTTGGCTCAGCTCTATCTTCACCACAACAGACCATAACATATCCTACTCAATTGACACCTTATTGTGGTGGAGCGTTTAAGTGCCGAATGATCATAGGAGCTATGTTGTCAGGGGCATCTAGCCCAGGGTAGGGTCTCCTGCGGCAAATTGGTCTTAGGTCTGATTCTCGACTGTTGGCCTCTCCATGTGAGTAGAGACCTGTAAGTTATCCAGATACCTGGATCAGTGTTACTGGGGCCCAGGCCTGGGGGAGGGGCTCCTCACTGACCACTTGGTGGCCGGGTCTTTGCCCATGGGGCCCAGCTGTGCTCAGTCAAAAGGAGTGACATAGGACCATCCTCCTGTGTGCAAAAGGAGCCATACAGCTCCAGTGGTTTGGGTGTCAGCTCAGTACGGAGGCCCTGGTGGAAGAGACGTTACTTTTCAAACTCTTTATATCACTTCATTTGTCATTAGCTCTTGGCAGCATTTTCATTAAATACATGAAATTCTATGGAATTTCAAACACATTTTCATAATTGTAAACATCACAAATTAATCAAAATCATTTTCAGTTCTAATTCAATTTACTGTAACTTCAGTTTTTGTAAACATTCAAATTTTGGGTATGAATTGTTCAAGTTAACTAGAGAATGTATTATTAAATTAATTGTATGATTCAGTCATAAAAACAAAATATCCAGTGAGTTCTACTTGATAACTTCAGCAATAGATTTGGCTATATGTTACTGACTTAGCAAATTAGTATTTTATTAAATTATATTTAAAGTTGAAACTTGTACCTCGATAATTCTTTATACACAGCCTGGCCAAAAAATCTGCAGTGATAAATATGTTTCAGCTGCAACAAGTTTTTTAACCCTTACAAATGCACTGAGTAGCTTCGAATTTATCAAGCAACCATTTGTTTAATAGACAGCATAAAGATTGGACTGTGTTTCAGAGAAACAATGTGTTTCACATGACTGTGTTTCTGTCACGTGGTTCAATGAGTCCAGAGCGGTGGATGAACAGACTGACCCATCAGACCTAGTGTCCAAGCCTGAGGGGGCAGTGTTATGATCTGGGGGTTGCAATGTTATTTACACAAAAAAAGTATGGAAACAAATGTTTTGCATAAGAAAGATTATATTGTAGGACTTTTGGCTGCTGTGGTCATGTGACAAATAACATTTAAGTAAATGACTATAAGTCCCTGTAAGAATAGATTTAATTCTTACTGCGACTGTTTCTGTGGAACAGTAATGAGTGTGACAGTGTCAGTACAACATGGCTCACTGCTGTGCTGTCACTCTTCTGCCATGTTGGTGTTTAATAAAGATAAACTGTGGCACTGGTCACAGCCTAGAATGAGTGGATAACGCAAACTAATGCAACCAACCAAGAAGCCAGGGTTACAGTATTAAATATCAGAAGCATCTGTTCTTGTTTACATGTATTTTGTGGAATCTACCAGTTGCACTGGGTGATATTTGAGGTGATGAAATTAATTATTCAGTGTGATACTACCTTAGGTTGCAATGTTTTCAAGGCATAATTTGCACAACACTGTGCTTAGAGGAGTGATTCCTCCTAGAGGAAAAAACTGCTCCACAAATGACAACTTTTCTATTGATATATTTATATATATATATATATATATATATATATATATAGATATATATATATATAGATATATAGATATATATATATAGATATATAGATATATACTGTATAAGTATACAGGGTGGGGAAGCAAAATTTACAATATTTTGAGGCAGGGATTGAAAGACAGTGTATGACCAATTAGTTTATTGAAAGTCATGAGAATTTATTTGCCACAAGAAAATGTACATAATAGAAAATGGTTTTTATTCTATGTGTCCTCCTTCTTTCTCAATAACTGCCTTCACACGCTTCCTGAAACTTGCGCAAGTTTTCCTCAAATATTCGGGTGACAACTTCTCCCATTCTTCTTTAATAGTATCTTCCAGACTTTCTCATAATAGTTTTGCTCATAGTCATTCTCTTCTTTACATTATAAACAGTCTTTATGGACACTCCAACTATTTTTGAAATCTCCTTTGGTGTGACGAGTGCATTCAGCAAATCACACACTCTTTGACGTTTGCTTTCCTGATTACTCATATGGGCAAAAGTTTCTGAAAAGGTATGGATAATAGTGTTAGGTATGATTATGACATCAATATATGTTTGGTTTCAAAACAATTGACGTAGTGCCTGCTGAGAAAAAACAACTAAATGTTCATTGTAAATTTGCTTCCCCACCCTGTATATATATATATATATATATATATATATATATATATATATATATATATATATATATATATATATATATATAGTCCCAAAAAATGTATACAGACTAAATAATTATAATTGTAAAGTAGGTGTTTATTAAAATTAATTTAATTTTCAAAATGTAATAGAATTTACAAACATCCTTTTATTGTTTTGTCACCACCTGTTCTCAAACTGACGTCCATTCTGGTCCAGACTCTGCTGACAACGCCAAGCAATCAAGCAATGGAATCGCACACATCACAAAACAATTCCCTTGGTATTTGCTGCTCTCAATTCAGTGACTTGCAGGTCTCATAGCGTAGACTTTGTCTTTTAGGTATCCACATAAAACAAAGTCTAGTGGTGCGAGGTCTGGTGAATTTGCCAAACAGGTGGATTGGACGGAGAGGTTTGGTTGAATACCCTCCTCATTCACCAGACCTCACACCACTAGATTTCCAGTGTCTGGACCAGAATGGACGTCAGTTTGAGAACAGGTGGTGACAAAACAATAAAATGATGTTTGTAAATTCTATTACATTTTGAAAATTAAATGAATTTTAATAAACACCTACTTTACAATTATTTAAAGTGTGTATACATTTTTTGGGACACCCTGTAAATAAATAAATAAATAAATAAATAAATAAATAAAACAAAGACAGCATGCTGATCAGTTGCAGCCATTCAGTCTAGTGGGTATTGTGAATATTTAATATAGTTAATGGGGCCATTTTATTCCTCTATATAAAATAATATTGACTATGTTGATATTATAGATATCTCATCAAGCCCTAATTTAGTCCTGGTGATAATTCTAAACACATTTCCAGACTCATTAAAGAAGATTTAAAATTTAAATGGAAGATTAATTGGTGATTATAATGGTACATTTAGCAGCTTCAGGGCCAGACATTTTAGTGCAGGCGTGGTGGAGGCCAAAAAAACAACTAAAAATGTGTTTTAAATTTAGGCATTATGTCAACACAAGGTTATTGTTGTTGATGAAAATAACTGGCCTGGTTTTGAGAAATAGCCTGGGACTTCTTAGTTCATCTTCAGTTTCAAAGTGGTGTTATCAAGAGGCGTGTAGAGAGAGGGAGTGTGATAGTGCACACCAAAATTCCTCTGGATGCAATTAAACAGACCTAAAACCAGAACAATGACATGCAGGTTGTTGAGCCAAATGGTAAATTAAAACGAGGTTTGAAATACCCCTCTGGAGTCTGTATTTTATGGCAAATACTAGGACTGTGTTGCTTTAAAAATGAATTGAAAATAAACTGAAAATGAAAAAAGTTATATGATGATATGAAAAAAATAATGAAAATGACAGAACCATCACAACCTTGATGTGCTGGATGTGTAAACAGCATGCAGTCGTATAAAGTAACGGCATATGAGGTCAAAAGGACAAGTGTTTTTTCACAGATTAAACTGGTTGTTAACTGGATTTGCAGTTGTTAAAATGACAGTCTTTCCAATGTTGTGATGGATCTCTGTGGTTCCATAAACATTGTTGGGGATATCTGCTGATGTGCCACAGATCAAACAGACTGACACTGTGAAACACTACTGTACAGCTGTGTCTTATTTCCTTTATTATAAGTTCTAACTGCATTGCATGTGTTGGCTATGCTAAAATTATGACTAATTTCTAGTAAACTTAGGCAAGCAAATTTAAGTAAAGTCCTCTGTATCACAGTGTGTGTCTGCTGTGTATTTCATAGTTTTTAATTGCCCTGTAAGGGAAGAATAAAGTTATTTAAAGCAAAATGAATTATGCAGCGGAAATATGGCTGTTAAATAATCAGCTTGTGAGGTGAAGTCAAGAGAAAGTACCCGCATTGAAGGTTCAATAAAAATTAATGGACCTGTAGCTGAGAGCAGATAGGAGAATATATTTTATATAACAGATTAATCAATATGAAAAAATATGAGGCCTGCTTTATGCTCAAAGACCATGAAAATTTAAATTTTGTTAAAATTTCACTGCTCAAAATCTCTGTGAACTGAGGACGGCTGCATCCACAGACAAAGGCACATTCAGACTTTCTTTTTCTGAGGAAAGTGAGCGTGTCTGACCAAAAAAAAAAAAAAACCCACACAATTTTCTGCTGAGGAGTTCAGAACATTAGACTCAGTGGTCAGGACCAGATGGTGTATTTGACAGTTTTTTTTGCCAATCTGGAGAATTAAGAAAAATGACAGGGAATAATAAAGCAAAGAGAGGTTAGAAAAATAACACCTGATCGACTCTGTGTACATGGTGGAACAGCTGACAGTGGCATTTTTTCGTCTTTGGTGGATTTTGTTTGAAGAAGAAAAAAATAAATCCAAGCATCGCCAACTCCAATGTGAGAACGTTTCATCGTCTCTTTCAGTAAATTGTGCTGGGACTTAAAGGTAGGGTAGGAGATGTTTTCCTGGAACTTTTTTTTAACATATTGTATAAAATACCAATTAATTAAATACTCTTAACACAAAAATAAAAAAAATTTAGTCACCTGTGGAACGGACAGGATTGAAAAAACACCATCCAGTCATTTTAACAGGACAAACAAACTCAAAAACAGTTTTTATCCAACAGCAATAACCACCCTTAATGCCATAAAAAACAATCTTTAACACAACACAAATATACAGTGACAGGATCATGCAATGACAGAATGAATGACTATGTGTGTTTGTTTCTGTATTTATTTATTATTGTGGTGTTTATGTCTGTGTTGTTTTTATTATGCACTGATTGTTTGACACTTTTTTAAATTTCATTGTACATGTTGCATGTTACAATGACAATAAAGACTATTCTATTCTTAACCGGCCCATCGAAATGATTGAACGATGATAAGTCTATCAAGCTCAACTGTCATTCGTCCTTCCCCCCTCCCCCCTCTGCGTGCACCCCTCTTCGTGTATGAATCTTGCGTTCATAGAAGTTTGGAGCTCTTGTACAGTAAATGAAACCAGAGCCAGAGCTTGGCTATGTTAGCTATATTAGGATGGAAAGTTCACCGGCAAACTGTTTTGTCACTAACATAAATCAGCAGGAAATGTAACATCAGCCAGACAGGTATGAACTGGGGCTGTTCTGTAATGAGCGGGGGTGTTGGAGGAGACTGAATGAGGTGTGCATGGATCTGCGAGCCGGGGCCGGAGCCGGGCGAACTGTTGCTGTGGAGCGCTCATGAACCCTCAGGAACAAACATTACATGTGCCAGTACTCTGGAGGCGTGGCTTAGGGGAGATTTCTCATACCTCTCCTTTTGTAGTGTGGTTCTGAAAAATCTCCGTTTCTAGGGTCAAACAGTCCTCCCCCTTAGCCCTTCCCCTCTGACCCATCGAGAACTGGGACACCCCTACCCCTTCATGTGAACGGACAAAATGGAAGGGGAACGGTGAATTGGGATTGGGCCTTAGTCTCGGCCTACAGTCACTACATTCTATGAGCTACAGTGAGAGAATAGACTCAGAAAGAAAAAAAAAAAAAAAGGTCATAAGGAAGATCATAACTGCCTACACTGAAAAAAAAATCTGTAATTTAACAGAATATTCACTGTTTATTTTACAGATTTTCCCTGTATTTTAAAATACAGGAAAGTATCAACTAAATGACTAAAATAGACTGATTTTACATGTCAAATGTAAAACAACACAAAAAAACTGTAACTGTGAATAACCATAAAATTTCCATTTTTTTAAAAAGAAATCTTTTCTTTTTCTCACAGAAAAATACAGTTAAAATACATTTGCAAATGTATCGTAATTTCACAAATATGTCTTTTCTATTATGAGTTTAAACTGTTAATTTAAAGTTTAACACTGTAAAAAAAAAATAAATAAATAAAATGAGATAAAATTACTGACAATTAACCTTAAAAGAAGTATTTGTTCTGTAAGTTTAACAAGACTTGTTTGTTAATTGACAAATGCCTTGTGTAATTATGGGAGATTTCACAACAAAAATGTTGAATAAATGTATTTTTTGTGCGCATATAACATGTATAAGCACTGATAAACTGTCAAAATACAGTTTTTATCAGTGGATTGTACAACTTAGTCTCATTGAAAATTATATATATACATATATATGTGTGTATGTGTGTGTGTGTGTGTATATATATATATATATATATATATATATATATATATATATATATATATATATATATATATACATATATATATACTGTATATATAGGTAATTTCATTGTGTTAATACATGTAAATATTCTTTTTTAAACATTAAAAAGTAAAAAAAAAATTTAAAAAAAGCAAAATCTCATGTAAAGTTAGGGCAAAAAACTGTATTTTAATTATGGAAAATTACCGTATTTTTATGAGATGGTTATTTTCCGTTATTTTACAATATTTTTTCGGCACCCCTGCTGCCAGAATATTACTGGGTTTTTTTGTCTTTGTTTTTTTTACAGTGTAAGAAAGTGAAATACTATGTTGCTAGTTCCAAATCTAGTGTTACTTTCATCTTATTTCTAGCAGCTGCTGATTTCAATTGATACACACTCCTGTCTGCGAAGTAACAGACCCAGACTACAGGAGCTGGGTCAGATAAAGATCACTTGTTGCTACAAATGAGCCAGTTCTAGGTTTACCTGGGATCAGACTTCTTCCAAGCAGAAGAGAAGTTATTATCCGCACCTGTGTATATATTCACATTTGCAAATACAAATCGTGCTTTGACATTTACTGTAGCTGACCCTCTTATCGAGAGCCAATTATGATGGATTCCTAACATTTCCAACAGTCTAGCCTGAATAAGTCATTGTGAGAAACGCACCACAAAGCTATTATAGTTTATACAGCTGGACTAGTGTGGTACATTTTTATGAACCACCACTAAATTACTTTTCAACCCGAGGGTTTAATTTAACTCTATCATGCAGTCATTCTACATAAAGCCGCTTTTACTTTTTTGAATTCTGCACTCACTTCCAAATTGTCATATTTGCTTCATTTTTTAATTAATTAGGTTTAAAAAATTGTTTATTTTCACATTCTTTGAGGGAACAAAAGATCCAAATAACACTCGTGGCAATAGAGCTGAAACAAATCACATTCATCATAGGTGAAATTCTTGTATTTAAGATTTATATATTCAGATTTCAAGGCTCAGTAAGTGATTAATGGCATGATGATTTTCCTAAACCAATTTTTCTGATAATTTATTGAATTAAAAGGATTATGTGATAAATTATGAATAGAAGGGTAACCTTGCTGAGTGTGAAACACAATGATGAATTGCCAATCAGCCAAATGCATCCAAAAGTCAAACAGGCATGTCTTTGATTCTCTGTAGGCTGTTAGCAAAAGCTAATAAAATGTTTATTAAGTATGTCCCCATGTGACAGGGCATTTATCAGCATGTCAAAGTGTCAATGTTTCTTTAGTAACAAACTGCTAATGGAAAGCTGTGCGCAGATTTCTCAAGGGAGATGTGTGATTGTAAAGCCACTGTGCAGCTGTGAGCACTGTATGTAAATCTGCCTCTTTATTGCTGCTTCATTGTTTTGTTTTTGCACCTGAAACTGATGGATCAGTTCCATCAGATACAGTATTATAACACTGTATTAAATTAACTCTCAGTCCAATGAGGCAGAAAACAGGATATTGGGATGAAAGCTGTCACAAGGGAAAAAATATTCTTTAAGTTGTAGTCGGTAGTGCCACGGTTTAAATTTTTTACTGTGGAATTTGACATGATCATAAAACCTTTAATGAGTCTGCAGTTAATGGTTCAATATGCAAGATCAGCAAGTGCTTAAGTTTGTGCTGGAGTCAAATTGAAGAAAGATATGATATTGGACAAAGTCAATACCATCCAGAAAACCTCAATCCTTACCTGTATCTGACAAAAAAAACAAAAAAAATATTTATATGACACATAATTTTAACAAAGTAGGCAGCCTAAATATTTCAGTAGAGCCTATCCTTGTCTCTGTGTGGGTCACATCCAATGGACCCTAATGCAGCTGTAATGTTTGGACACCCCCTCAATGCTTGTTTGTTAATGTTCGCTAACTCCATTTCTAGATCAGTGACTTTATCAGCCTGTGCACTGATGTCTTTGTAGAAAATAGGGAAGTTTTTCTGCAGAAGTCCTTATGCTGTGCCTCTTCTGTGCTCCTCTACAGTAACACAATAGTGCAACACTAGTCACATGTATTAGTTACATACTACACCAGTGGCGGCTCGTCAATAGAGGGTGCTAGGGTACCCCCCCACCTGTCTCACATGAAGAAGAGGACGATAGGAAACACCTAAAATAATTTTACAAAAACATTAATATTTAAATAAACAAGTTATACATGTTAGAGCCAGTGAGTACTGTGTAAAATCAGCATTCAAGTGGACTTGAACTTAAGGAGCAGTCAAGTTACGTGTTTCCTGTTTGGGGCACTGACCACGAACTGCATAGACTAATGTGTTATAAATGGCGCGTGTGCAGTAGACCCCCCTCAAATACAAGAGATAGGAGAGCCTCAGGGCGCAACTTGTGCCCAAGCACCGCCCACAGGAGTAAACGTCACATCCCGAAAAGAATCAAGACCTTCCTCAGAAACGGAATCAGCGAAAATGTCCATAAGTAATACCACTGAGATATGACTAAACAGCTGGTTAGTTCAGTGGTTATCACAATGGACTATAGTGTGTGTGTGTGTGTGTGTGTGTGTGTGGGGGGGGGGGGGGTAATTCCTGGTTCAAGTGTTATCAGTGATATGGTTTTAACCCTTATGTTGATTTTCTGTTTTTTCAATGCCATGCGATCTACCCACACTACCTTCAGCCCTGGTTTAATGCATTGAACATACTATCAGTGGAAAAGACACTTGTCAGGAACTCAGGGACAAGCCTGACTTTCACAATAGTCATAGAAAAATGAACATGTTTGAAGGCTAGACGGAGGAAATTTACATATAAAAAATACATGACTGAAAACACATATTGTGTATTTTTATTTTAATTTCAACAAGTGTTCAGAGAACACAAACAGTGTGCATGTGTAGAGCAACTATTTCTTTTTAAATTAAACACTTTTAAGGTTGTTCCATACAGCAGAAGAAGTTGAAGCAAATTTTATCTTCCGTACTGCCGAACTTCAGTCTGTCAGTATTCTCTGAAATATCGTGGACCAAATCTGTGGAATAATCTAAGACCTGAACTTCAATCAACATCTACTTTATCATTGTTTAAAAAGCATCTGAAAAGGACTTTAATTCATGAAAAAATGCAAGGCTGTGTATCACTCGATTTGTATTTGATTATTTGTAATGTGGATTACATTTTTACTGTTTTTACTTTAGTTTATTATTTCAGTTATATTGTATTTTTTAATCCTTTTTTTGTGTATTGTTCATTTCGGGGAGGTATTCATATGAGCCTTCTTTTTGGCTTCTAACCTCTCCTGCACAATTTTGTTACTTGTTTGAATGTTGTTGTTTTTTCTATTGCTGTTTTAGTTTGTGCAAATAAATTAACAAATTAACCAGTCATGTGTATGTCAAATTATATTCAATTCCAATCAATATTTGTTGAGTTATAATGAAAAATGTGTCGTAAATGGGATTTTCAATGTTAAATGTAAATGTCCACAGAGTCCACATTCCACAGCGGATGTGGACAATTTTGTGCCAGATACAAGATATTGTTCTAAGCTACGGGTGGATCAAATTGGAGGCTAATTGGAGTCGTTTTGAATTTTTTTTATGAATTTTTGAAAATTGCTCAATGATGAGAGATAGGAAAATTGTAGGTTTTGTGACCTTGCTGTGACCTTGAACTTTGGTCTACTTGGCCCAAAATTTTATGGATTCGTCCCAGGGTCTAGGCCTTTCTGTGGGTACCATTTGGTAAAGATGGTTGTAATAGTTTTCCCGTAAAGTTGCTAACAAACAAACAAACAAACACGCAAACAAACAAAGCAAAGTGATCACAATACCTCCTGGTGGAGGTAATTAATATTTTAGAATAATAGTGCATGTGCTTCGGTGTGTCCTAGAGGTGACATATGGTTATAGTGCAGCTGAAAACTGACTTGGATACTGGGAACCACCAAAAAATAATTTCACTAGACCTTTAAGGATATGTAACATACATGTATGTTCATGTGCTCATGTGAGGTTTGCGTTGGAGTCTGTTTGGTGCTGAAAACCACTGTTCGTTGGTGTGAGCTAACTCCATTTGTAAGGTAACATCTGTTTCATTTCCTACATTTATGATTTCTGAGTAGAATCCCTCTGCAGCTACCACTAACCGCTCTCACCCTCAAAATAGAGTTAGCAAACAACAGCTAACAGTTGGCTTCCCGCAAAGACACAGACTTCAACACAAACTTCACATAAGTGCATGAGCGAGGATATAAAACTCCAAGTAACAGAAGCTACACATGACTGAACCATAAAGTAAATATCAATGTTATTTTTATTGTCTCAATAACCACGCAATGCAGTGACATGCATGACTGCTGATCTGACTGTTTTGTCAGTGGTTGCTATGTTCTCAGATCTCAGTAATTACCTTGTTCCTTGTGCAGGCTCAATAAAATACATTGGCAACTATGAAAACCTCATCTGTAATAAAGCACATTCTCTTCTATGCCACAAAATGAAAATAAACTCCAAATCAGATAACTTTAAAAGAAGGTATGACAAACATTTAGGCAATAGAGCCATAGAAGAAAAAACAAAAGGCATATTTGTTGCAGAGGTTTTTTGTTTTTTGTTTTTTTCCTGCTGTTATTTAGAGACTTGTGGCTTAGCATCACCAACTGTTGCTGTCACTTCCAATTCTTAAACAGAATGGACAAAAACTTTACATTGCAATTTCTTGTGAGAAATTTCTGTGAGGTCAGTTAGAAAAAGCAAAGCCTTATTTGGGTGGAAACATGACTAGTTATTACTGCTGACACCAGTATTGCACTGACATAGAGCACAGGTGTGATAATATGCAGCAGAGCCGGGAATAGAGGACGGAGAGTGTGGTTCTAATTTAACCCATCCTCTAGGGATAAACATACAGTACAATATTAAAACCAAATCCAAACAGGAGCCTGTAACAGCAGGAATATTTAATTTTAACCCTGGTTTTATTGCTATTGAACGTCCCTGGGTTTCCCTAGGATTAGCTATCTACAGATTGTTTTGATTATAAGAAGTGTCTGTTGACTCTTTGTAATGAGAAAAAGAAAAATGTAACAGTAGAACTCCAAGTGTAATTCATGAATAACACATTCAGTCTGAAAGCAAGAATTACTAAAGAAACATAATTGTAAAACAGATGGAGTCATGGACCATCGTTCTAAAGGTTTTAGAAACTAGATCACGTCAAAAGTCAATGTGTGATATTTAGTGGTATCCTGTAGTGATGTGCAGGTTGTCATGATGCGCTCCTGCGTTCCCACAGACCCCTCCCTCAGACTCATTATCCGTTTCACCTGAAGCAGATCACCAGCAGGAGCCTTTAGAAGCGCCTCCTCTGCTCCGGTGCAGTTGGTTCTGGTTTAAAGTCCATAAGAACATGTGTGTGTAATGTCAGTGGGGCTTTAAACTGCTGGATATAACATATATGTAGAAATGCTCAACCTTTTCCCCCCATGTTGCTTACCTTTGCAGCAATGAACAAGTTCTAATAACATAGAGATGATGGTTTGATTTTGCAGTGCAGTGCACACAGGTCCCATCCTAAAAGCACTTTCTCTGACTCTCTGATCTGTAAATAGATTGAGATTTTTTCAAGTCCTTCAGCGGCTGTTTTAAACCAAGCAAGGAGTCTGAAGGCTACTCATTCAAATTTCATATTTCGTATCAAATATTCAGAAAAATTCCACCATTACAGAAATAATTAATTGTGGCATAAAAGTGATTCATTGCTACATAATCCAAAAAGCAAGGTCATCAGTTAGAGCGCTCATGACTGAAAATCCACTAAAACTCCTCAATTCTCTTACATAACTTTCCATCTGCATCAGAATGTGTTTTTTTTTTTTTTTTTTTTTGCTTTTAATATCACCACAACTAACAACAAAATACAAGATAATATGATTTTTTTTTTGGAAGAATGCCAAGTAAACATGTTTCTCAAATACTTTGCATTATTATTATTATTATTATTATTATTATTATTATTATTATTATTATTGTTGTTGTTGTTAATGTTATTACTTAGTACTTAGTACTTATTACTCATATATTGTTGTTATGACTACTATCACTGTTATCACTTTATCATAACTTTTACCCTTATTAAACTATATATATATATATATATATATATATATATATATATATATATATATATATATATATATATATATATATATATTTATATATATATATATAGTGCTGCTGCTACTTGTTGTTTCTAGTACTTTCCAAGGTGAAATTGCACTTTTTCTCTACTGTTTTTTTTTTTGTTTTGTTTTTTTAATAGTCATAATTTTTGCTATTTTCTTGTGACATTTCTTGTGTATATATTCAGTGCTGTGCTGTTAATGGAACCTCAATTTCCTGAGGGCTCTGCCCAAAGGATCAAAAAAGTTAAATCTAATCTAATCATAAGTATCCAATGGTATAAATGCATCCCCATATTAGAATTAGGAGAAGCAACATTAATAATCTGGGTACACAACAAGTAATTAAAATAAGAATCCCACATGATCGGAGCACCCGTTGAATTGAAGGGAACCATTATCGCAGCATGAGTATCACATTCTGCCAATCCTAAAGCAAATGCAACTTGAAGTGAAGACAATGTGGAGATACATTAAAGAAATATTACTGCCAATAGATGGGGAGGTGTTTCTGGTTACATGTGTTTTATTTGAAACCCTAAGTGTTTTGTTGATCTATATTCAAGATATTCATCTATATTTATTTTCACAGTGTAAAAGGACTTCATTATGTAGATATTTGATGAAGTTTACATCATCATGTCAGTAAACTAGTGTTAGCATTAACTCAACCATCATCCTTCACACACCCTCTCCTCCACTCTGTTGTCCAAATATGGTTACTTCTTCTCCACAAAGACAGTTAGTAGATAGCAAAAACATAAACTGCTGGCTTCAGACAGCAGTCCAAAAATTATTTAGTGACATCACAGTAGCTCCATCCACTTATACACAGATGACCCACACTGCTCATTTCCCAGTTAGTTTTTACCACCTTGACTCTTAACCCCAACTCCAATCTTTGCGTTTAAGTCTTTCCCACCCATGGTGTGAGTAAAGGAGTCAAGAAGGAAACACGGGGACAGATGAATTTATACGAAACAACAAGCATTTTACAAAATGAAATATCTTTGCTGCAGAGATGTCATTTTAAATAAACATCAGTTAAATACGACATGTGCAACACCTGCATGACCCACCTGTTATTTTGTTGCTTACATTTTTCTCAGTTAACACACAAATTTGATCACATATTTGTTCATATTAAATAATTAATACAACTTACAGCAACAATGTAACACAGAAAACTCTCCTTTTTAAAGTCCTACTCCTGCCATGGTGTGTGCAATCTATTCATTCATTCATTTTCTGAACCCGCTTTATCCTCACTAGGGTCACGGGGGTCACTTGGAGCCTATCCCAGCTAATTACAGGCGAAGGCGGGGTACACCCTGGATGTTTCCCCAGTTCGTTACAGGGCTGAACATATAGAGACAAACAACCACTCTCACATTCACACCTACGGGCAATTTAGATTAACCAATTAACCTATCAGTGCATGTCTTTGGATGGTGGGAGGAAGCCGGAGTACCTGGAGAGAACCCACGCAGACAGGGGGGAGAACATGCAAACTCCACACAGAAAGGTCCCACCCCCATCGACTGGTGTGGGAATAGAACCCAGGACCTTCTTGCTGTGAGGCACGAGTGCTATCCACTGCACCTCCTTTTTAAAGTCCTACTCCTGAAGAGAGGTAATCGACACGCACATCCACAGAATAAGAGGTGTGCAGGATCCCAAAAAAATTGATGAAAAAAATAAAGGAAGGTCCGCACAACCTTTGAGCTCCCAAAGCATTTATTAAACCACGTGGCGTTTTGGGCCGAGGCCCTTCATCAGACTGAGGACAGATAGAATTACACAGGTGTTTTATATGCAGTGTCTAATCACAGTAACACATGACCTGCAATATATGAGGGGGGGCTGAAAAGTTCATAGCCTGACTAAGAAGGAGTTATTCCACAGCAATGAAACTTGGCATACATTAAATTCAACCTCTCCTGATACTAATTGCATGGTTTCCTTTCAGATTAACCCACATTTCGTATACCAGAGACATTTCATGAACCGTCCATGGCACTGTGGTCTTAAGGGGTTAGCCCCCAAGGACATTCATGCTGACATGGTTGCTATAGGGGATGATGCTCCAGCTTTATCAACTGTGCAAAACTGGGAAGCTGAATTCAAGAGGGGTAGGGAGAACGAGGGAGGGGTGAAAAGAAAGCATTTTCATGAAATGTCTGTAGTACTACTTTTCAAAGTCCTAAATTATTTATCCAGTGTGGGTTTATCTGGAAGGAAACCATGCAGGTAGTATCGGGAAAGGTTGAATTTAATGTATGCCAAGCTTCATTGCTGTGGAATAACTCCTTCTTAGTCAGGCTATGAACTTTTCAGCCCCCCCTCATACGTCATCTTAGAAAAGCAGAAAAAAATTATTTTTAAACTTTTCAAACATATAATCAATCATAAATAATCAATAGTCAAATGTTTCAAATGTCCACAAGTACAATTACACAAGTGTTTTATATGCAGTGTCTAATCATAATAACGGGACCTGCACCATACGTCATCTTTGAAAAGCAGAAAAAAAACCTTTTTTTTTTTTTAACTTTTCAAACATATAATCAATCATAAAGAGTTAATAGTCAAATGTTTCAAATGTCCATAAGCACAAATCATTTTAGTGATCCAACTGCTTTATGCTCATACATATATAAACAGATATTAATCGAGTTTCTTTGCATTCATACAAGTCCAGTCTACTCCTGCCATGGTTTGTAGGCAAGGCAAGGCAAGGCAAGTTTATTTGTATAGCACATTTCAGCAACAAGGCAATTCAAGGTGCTTCACACAGGACATTGAAATAAAAGAAACAAAAAGAAACACATTTAAAACATTATAAAAGAAACACATAAAAGGTGATCAAAAACAGCAAGCAAGAAAACAACACATAAAATCAAAGAAAAATAAATAAATAAATAAATAAATAAATAAAATAGAATAAAATAAAATAAAATAAAAACACACACATATTAAAGTAAAAGTTGCAGTGCAGAGTTTCAAAGAGAATATAAAATTTAAAAATCCAGACGCGTCATATCTGTGAAGGATGCACCTGTACATCCTTGGTTTTATCACCTCTGGCCGCCTTCCTTGGTCCTCATTGCTCTATGGACTTTTTAGGAAACAAGACATCCTTAAAGATGCCATGCTGAGATTGATTCCTGAGTCACAGCATTGAGCAGTCAAGGAGGAATCAAACTAGAGAAATGAGAATAGTGTTGGAGCTGGGACACACTGCTTACTTCATCTCTGATCACACTGGCTGTATGTTACTGCTGTAGTGTTTCTGCCACTCTTACTTTCCCGCTGATCTGCTATTAAAGTGATTTCATTTCAACATAAATTTAGTTTCTGAGAAAACTGAAGAGTTTAAGCACTCACATGATTCACATTCAACTGTGTAGAGGCAGAGAAAGAGAGAGAGAAAGAGGCAGAATATTGTGCATAGGAATATTTAAGGCTTATCTGTGACACAATCTGGTGTAGTCTTGACACTGACTGACTACATCATACATATAGTGAAAGGTGTGATGGAAAATATTGCCAGTCACATGTCAAAGTGACAGTCAACGTTGCTGTCAAATGTTTTATTTTCTGATGCAGGTTCATTCTATGATATGCTGCTCCAAAACACTTGACACGCACCCTTCATGCAGCCAGTATGGACGCACCAATATGTCAACATCGATGCCAAAATGAAAACTGACAGGTATCGCAACCATCATGCACAAAAGAGGTAACAAATCTGTTTCAGGTCTTATGACTAAAATGCAATGTTTTAGAGCAAACATGTGAAAATGTGCCTTACTTATCTAGACTAGTGCAGGCTGTCATTTAATGCTTTAAACATGTGGTTTGGTGAGGTAAAAATGTAAGAAGTGTCTTTCAAAATTCCTTTTTTTTTTCGTAGAGAGGACCCCCACGTACCACACCACCTGTGCATTTTCCCAAGTTTTCTCTGTCATCTTAAAACACAATCAGGCACCCATAGTTTGCCTTGTGTTTGGTATTTGGAGAAGTTCTGCAGTACTCAAAGAGTCAGCAGGATGCAGCCAGAGAAGTAACGCAGCATGATGGCTCATGCTGAGAGATCATCTTGAACAAATTAAGCAGATGTGGAAGCTCCAGCATGCTTTAAAAAATAGTACCAACAGTGTCCCAGTGTGTTTGTCTAAGTCAGGGGTCTCAAACATGCGGTCCGCCAAAGGTTCCAATCCGGCCCCTGGGATGAATTTGGAAAGTGCAAAAATTCCACAATTCAGGCTGTTGAACTCATTTTAGTTCAGGTTCCACATACAGACCAATCTGATCTAAAGTAAAATAATAGCATAATAACCTAAAAAAAAACAGTAATGACTTCATATGTTCTTCTCGGTAGATGTGAAAAAAATATTACATTATGCCTATAATAATGACAACTTCAAATTTGTCTTTGTTTTAGTGCAAAAAATAACATTAAATTATGAAAATATTTACATTTACAAACTATCCTGTAACAATAAAATGTGAATAACCTGAACAAATATGAACAACCTGAAATCTCTAAAGAAAATTAAGCACAATTTTAGCAATTTTCTGCCTTTTACTCAGTGTTTAGTGTCTTTGTAGATCTGATCCATAATGCACATGGAGAAATGATAAGTTGAGGCAGAATATTGTTAAAATTGCTCTTATTTTTCTTAAGAAATTTCATTTTTTCAGGTTATTCACATCTTTTTTGTTTGGGTAGTTTATAAAAGTAAGTATTTTCATAATTTAATGGTGTTTTTTGCACAAAAACAAAGACAAAAATTTGGAGTTGTCATTATTTATAGGTTTTTATGCTATTATTTTACTGTTTCGGCCAACTTTAGATTAAATAGGGTTGAATGTGGCCCCTCAAAGAAAATGAGTTTGAGAGCCCTGGTCTAAGTAAACTGGATTCACAGTACCCCCCCCATCTGGACTGGTAGTCACTGTGAAAACCGACCAGTGACATATCAATAGGACTGCCTCTGCCATCTGCCTTTTCATTCAGCATTTAACTTTTCATATCCCTGGAGGTTTTTAGCTCTAAGTACCAAGGCACAGGTCTCATCATCACCCTCTCTTCATCCTCACTTCCAGTCCTCCACCACACTAAAGATAATGAATTTCTAAAGTAGGCCATATCACTGTTGTAAATGGTAACGCTATCTATCCCCTGCTCTCCATCCTCATGCCAACCGCATATTGAAATCTATGCAAATTCATCATAAATCTCAAAAAGCTCCATCAGTCCCACTGACACTTTCCGTATCAGTAAGCCCCCTGGGGATCCCCTGCTCAGTGACTGTGAAGCAGCTAAGGAACTCCCACAGGGATAGTAGGAAACTCAGGCTCATACATAATTACCACAATGACCCGACTCCAGGAAGGAGTCATGATCAGGAAGTGCTGCTTAAATTAGGTCACTGTAACAAACAGCCTTACAATTTTATGTCTTGCCTGTTGCAATTAAACACGTCCCACTGTTATCGTTAGCTCCATTCAAAGACCTGTAAGAGTAGACAAACCTTGCCACAAGTCTGCTGAAATCTAACATGAGGAGGAATTTTTGTCTGAATTTACATCCTCCCACAAATGCTGTCAGACACCAGACTGTCACAGAGGGGGCCAGGGTTTGATTCCTCGGAGACTTCTTTCTGCATGCTTTTTGTGAGGCAATATTTAGTGAGGTTTAGACACCAAAGCAGTTCAGTCTGGTACAACCATAGACTACAAAAGTACCTGGTCAGGTTCAGGGAAATATTAACCCTTTCATGCATAGTGGTCACTACAGTGGACAGCTTTTCAAAGCTGTTATCTTATATATTCATGGATTTTTTTTTTTGTTTTAGTTCCACATCAGCCAATAAAGCGGGCGTACCATTACTGTAACTTTGCTCTTCTTGATAAACCTGATCTGCATGAACATGTGTAACATGTGAGTGTAAATCAATTCCTTGTTATTCTTATTAGATTGGAATTAACTTTTTTTTTTTAAACAAAAAGGTTTTGATTGTTTTTTTGTTTTTTTTTTGTATATTATCTCCATAAAGTGAGTAATAACCAATATTAGAGTATGTTAAAATGTGACAAAATATCAGCTTAGCAGCATAAAAAAATATATTAGGGCAGCCATGGCTCAGGTGGTAGAGCGGGTCGTCCAATAACCGAAGGGTTGGCGGTTCGAATCCCACTCTATCCATGTGCTGTTGTATCCTTGGGCAAGACACTTCACCCTCATTGCCAGTGCCACTCACACTGGTGTATGAATGCGTATGAATGTTTGGTGGTGGTCAGAGGGGCCATAGGCACAAATTGGCAGCCACGCTTCTGTCAGTCTGCCCCAGGGCAGCTGAGGCTACAGATGTAGTTTACCACCACCAGAGGGAGAATGTGTGAGTGAATGAATAATGGATCAATAATGTAAAGCACTTTGGGTGTCAAGAAAAGCGCTATATAAAATCCAATCCATTAGTAGTAAATACATGTTTCTTTGTTTCAAACATTTAACTCATGGTGTCCAGCTGAATGGGTATTTCTGCAATTCCATGAAAAATAGGTCCATAAAAAAAATTCAATCACTGTTTTTTTCATGCCTGAAGAGGAATAAAAACACTCAGGAAAAAAAATCTTGATTAAGGTTCTCATAATTCATGCATGAAAGGGTTAAAATATATAAGGGTTAAATAGATCCTTGACCCTGTAAAGCTTGAATCATTAAATCATTGACAGAAAATTCCAATTCTTTGAAACTGGAGCCTTTATTGGTCTTTCTGAACAACCCCAAAAAATATTTTTTTCAAATATCAATTTCCATGTATGAGTTTCAATTTTGTATCATATTTGATACATCAGGTCTCAATGCTCGAATATTATGATTTTTTTCAACAAACCAAAACAATATAACACAAACAAGTCTAACAAATTAGTTATTCCTTTTTCAGAATTGCCAAAGTTGTGCTTCCTTCCTCATTAATGACAGTCTTGTAGTGTCCAACACAAATCCCTCCCCCCTGGTGGATTATCCATCTACTGCGTGTATCTAATTGTATACATCAGGTTTTACAAGAAAAAAAATATCTCACTGATCATGTAGAGGGCTTCAAAACTCATGTATCAAATATGATATGTTTGGCATTATAGGGTTAAACATAGGTGTTTTCAAACTGAGAAATTTGAAGGAATTGCCTCGGTTCTGCAGTAAAGTTTATAAACTAACCTGAGCTAACTGAGGTGGTTGAGGTACTTTTTAGCCTCTGGTTGTGTTCAGTGGTTTTATGGACACCCGATTACAAGGGTGTCAAACTCATTTTAGTTCAGGGGTCACATTTATTAGCGTAATCGATCCTCACATGAGTACTGCTTGAGTGTTGATATATTAATACCACAGAATTAATCCACCCACCACTAGTATAAAGGCCCAGAACCTTCTGCAGCAGAAGTAAACAGAAGTTTGCAACATTTTCATAGTAGTTTCTCTGGTGCTGCTAAAACTAGTGGTGTGTGATACTGCATATTTTGGTATCGATGTGTTTTACAAGACAAAAAATATCACACTGATCATGTAGAGGGCTTCAAAACTCATGTATCAAATATGATACGTTCGGTGTTATAGGGTTAAATACAGTTCGTTTGCAGAGTGAGTAGGTTCTCTTTTCTTAAACAACCATCAGTTTGGCAGAGAGGATAAAGATTGGGCTGTGTTTCACTGGAAAAAGGTCATGTGGTCTGATGAGTCCAGACTGACCCTGTTCTAGCGTGATGGATGCATCAGGGTGAGAAGAGAGGCGGATGAAGTGATTACCCATCATGCCTAGTGCCTGCATTACAAGCCTGTTGTGGACAGTGTTATGATCTGAGGTTGATTCACTGGGTCAGGTCTATGTTCAACAACATTACATGTCCAAAAAATGAGGAAAATAAATGTTGCGATATTGCATAAGGTTATGAAAGTTTATCAATGCCACATTAATTCCATAGTCAAAGCTAAAGGCAGTCAAACAAAATATGGTAAGGTTGAAACTTTGAGTATCATTATTGTGACATTATTGTGAAAAAAAATATTGTGGAATACATGTATACCTTTCATGCAGTGTCTTGTGTTGAATTTATTGGAAAAATTGTGTAGTTTCAGAATATAACATCAAAAAATGTGAATCACTTGTCCTTGTGTGACTTTTGGGAAAAAAATTACCCTTTTTCAGTGACAAATAATTTGAAAACCCATATTAATCCTTTTGCTGCTTGCAAATTTTCATTGAACCTGCTTACTTTTAACCTAAGAAGAAGAGTTTACGGTCTGGCCTTTTGAATGAGTATCAGTTTCAGTGATTTCAGTTCAAAGTCAATGACGTCATATCAGCCAGTTCCTCAGAAGACGCCCTGTGACAATTTTGTTTGCATTTTTTGGCTTCTAGGTAAGAATTGGACTTATAATTCTTTATGCAGAGTTGATATCATAAATCTGTATGTATTATACACCACTCTCTTTCTTTTTCTGTTGTGAATAAAGCATTACCCAACAATTAAGTATATTCTAATATTAGATAAGTAAAATCATTACTTTTACTAACCCTACCCCCATCAGTTTTTAGTTTGTGAAAAAAATACATACCATTGTAAAAAAAAAAAAAAAAAATTGCATTCACTCAGTTTTCAATATCTAGCCTCCAAAATTTAATCAATTATGCCCACCTACATGGGCTACAATTAGTTTATATTATTTAGGCCCATTTACTTTCCTAAAGTGAGATCAAGTGTTTTTTTACAAACAAATTTTCATATTCGTTTTTGAAACTGCCCACCAATTTGTTAGATTTGGACTTGCTCTGTTAATGATGAAGCCAATTTAACCAGAGATTTTGCATAAATGATTTCAGATTCCTAAGAAAATTTGACCCTAAAACTGATATATTTTCAGTCCATAACCAAGAGCTTGAATTTTTGCCCTTAATGTCACTAAAATGCAACTCAAACCTTGAACCTTGTCATATGTAAATGTGGGACTATTTTTCGTCATCATTCGGTGTAACATGCATTAATATTTGATCTAAAATCATAGTCAACAGTTTTTACGTTACTGACATAATCCTGACCATACCGGCGTGTCCTTTCAGATATGTCCAGCACACTCTGTAAGAAGATTTGTCCTTCAGCCTGCCCTCCCAGTGTGACATCTCAGGAATGCCTTGAGGGACTTTTATAATCACTTCACTCAAGGATGAACTGATTAGATTTTGGTTAACCATATATCAAGGTTGCTGTGACCTCGCAAAACATGTATTATGAAGATGTTGGATGAAGTGCTTTATACACTCCTTAATAAAAAAAAAAAAAAGATCTACTTGTATAAGTAGGTTGCTATTAATCGAGAGAAATGCATTGAAAATACTATGATGCAATGACAGTGGATGCAGCTTAACTGCATAGTATCCCAGAACTTCTGACCCTCTGGCTCATTATGCTTGTGAGGGGACTTTAAAGGCTTGTTTCTGAGATATTCCTCAAAAACAATATACAGTCACACAATGATAATCTCCCTCAAATGTCACTTATGACCCACTAGAGGTGTGAGTCAGTTTATTTAACTGCAGAAACCCTGACCTCTACTTGTATTTTACTCTTATTTTGCTGCATTTCAGACAATCCAGGGCTAAAACCTTTGGGTAGTGGGTGAGTAACCCCCGACAGAAATAGCACATAAGGTGTGAGGGGAGAACTTTAGGTGCCAGACAATAAACAGCTATGACAATGCCTGACACACTGCCCAAAAAAGTAGGGAGACAAAAGGACAAAAGCACAAATATAGCCAAGCGGACATAACTTGTTCCAAAATGAAAGAGAATCTGGGCTTGGCTTTCACCTCCCGGCGAGCGCTGAGACCTGAATGGGGATGGGGAAGTGCAAGAAAAGGTTTTTGGACAGGTTGGTGCCAGGTGTTAGCCTAGTTAGCTTGCTTCAGGTGTCAAACTGTAGACAGCTATGAAAATGACAGACTATATATACATACATACAAAGCTCCTTCCAAAACAAGAATACCTGGTCTTGTCTTTTACCTGCACAGCAAATTAGTGGAGTAAAATAATCTGGAGTTAGGCAAAAAAAAAAAAAAACAAAACAGAGTGAAAGAGTTAAATTTTTGGAGTTTATTCTGTAAGTTTAACTCCAGCTTGTATTCAGGGATACTTTTTGATGCACTGTGAAAAAAATAAATAAATAAAATAAAATAAAAATCTGTAATTTAACAGAATTTTCACTGTTTATTTTACAGATTTTTCCTGTATTTTTAAGATACAGAAAAATATCAACGAAATGACAAAAATTAGACTGTGATTTTACATGTCAAATGTAAAATAACGTGAAAAACTGTAACTGTGAATAACCAAAAAAAATTTCAATTTTTTAAAAGATAGTTTTTCTTTTTTCACAGAAAAGTACAGTTAAAATACATTTGCAAATGTATCATAATTTCACAAATATTTATTTTGTATTTATGAGATTAAATTGTTAATTTAAAGTTTAATACTGTAAAAAAAAAAAATAATAATAATAATAATAAAACAAGATAAAATTACTGACAATTAACTGTTAAAGAAGTATTTGTTCTGTAAGTTTAACAAGACTTGTTTGTTAATTGACAAATATCTTGTGTAATTAAAGGATGTTTCACAACAAAAATGTTGAATAAATGTATTTTTGTGAATGTATAACATGTATAAGCACTGATAAACTGTCCAAATACAGTTTTTATCAGTGGATTGTACAACTTAGTCTCATTATATATTGGTAATTTGATTGTTTTAATATGTGTAAATATTCTTTATTAAACATTAAAAAGTAAAAAAAAAAAAAAAAAAAAAAAAAAAGCAAAATCTCATGTAAAGTTAGGGCAAAAAACTGTATTTTAATTATGGAAAATTACCGTATTTTTATGAGATGGCTATTTTCCGTTATTTTACAGTATTTTTTCGGCACCCTTGCTGCCGGAATATTAATGTTTTTTTACTGTTTTTTTTTTTTATTTTTTACAGTGTGGTGTCATTTTTCGAGGTACATTCACCAGGTGTTGAGGACCATGATTGAACACCATAATGGGTGTCGACTGCTGGGCGTAGCAACAGAGAAGACCAGTGTGCTCATGGATGTCATGCGAAGCACGTAAAAGTACCATTTTACTTCTCAAGCATGACAGACAGGTGGAAGAGGTGATGAAGAGGAGAAGTTTTAAACTTAACTTTTAACAATCATTTTGCGTGTCATGCACAAACCTTCAACATGGAAAACACATGAAGAAATGCATATGATGCAGCTTTTAAGTTAAAATCAATTGATGTTTCTGTACAAGAAGGAAATAGAGCTGCTGCACATAAGTGACAATGAGAGACAATGAAAGAGAGACTGAGAAGGTGTGTGACGGAACCTTTCTGAGGCTGTTCAACTCTGACACTGAAGAAGACGACTGCAGTGGTTTCAATGAGCAGAAGGAAGATGAAGATAGAGATCAATGACTTTTCTGGGTTTTTGAACCAGCCTGTTCCTGCCGTTTTACTGCCGTGTTACAGACACTGTTTGGGGAAAAAAGCAGTTAAGGTATGGAAAAAAATATTTAGTGTGTGCAGTGAAAGTGAAACTACAGACTCTTTACTAATTCCTCTATTGCCGCATTTCTACTACATGGAACCGGTTCGACTTGGCTCGGCTTGTCTCCCGTTGTCGTGCACCTCATTTCCTTTCCCTTCTTACTTTCAGAAACTTGTATTTGAGGAGTTACGACATTTGTTGCCCACACTGGAACCAAAACCGGCCTGGCGTTCACTCTGCCGCTATATTCACAAGCGCCGCTGAGTATCAAATATGTGACATTCCTGTAAATGATTCACATGCTGTGGACAAATGTTTGAGCATATTGGAGGGATTCCACCCTTTTGAAGACATGGAAGCTTTGCAAGTGTTCCAAGTAAGTGGACCTGGTGTCGTCTTTGTAGACCGTTTCTGCCTCAACGCCATGTTGGCTACTTTCTGACCAAAACAATGCAGCGTACGTGTGACGTCATCGTGCATGCACAACAATGGTGGAATTGATAAGCAGAATCGTTAAGCAGGCAGGCAAACGATTCCAAGGAATCGAGCTACTGGGAACCAGTTCTCAAAAAAGAACCGGTTCTCGATTCCCATCCCTACATATGCATACATTAAGTCTTGGAGGAGGAAGTCACGCCGAGTTCATAGCGTGTTAAACGATGGACCTGCTAAACTCCTGTGTGCCGTTTATTCCTTAGCTTTCACCAAGTATAAGTTAGGCATGAAGACCGCTGGGTTCCATTTGTGGCAGCGGTGGTTCTGTTCTGCCGACCGCTGTTTATAGTTATTACCACGGTTAGCGTAGCTTCTCAGTATAGTTAGCCTGTTAGTCTGTTGCACTTAGCGGCATGGAAAAAAAAGAATTGTCATCATGTGGTACGGTGATGAAGACCCCTTTAAACCTACCAGGAGGGCTTCCCCTGGACTATCACCCTATAGAGACAGGGTGATTGTGGATCTACCTGCTCCTTTTGCCGGCGATGGCAGCCAGAGTTTCCTCAGCTGGGTGAAGCAGCTGGAAGTGGCAGTCGGCGCTACGTTGGGCGACAACGGTGAGTTCAGCTGGAGCTGGTGAGAATACTCCCCACCCGTCTGTGACAGTCTGCTTTTCTACTATGGGACAGCCTTCCTCATGCGGTCAAGTCAAATTATGCGGCCGTGAAAGAAAAGATGGGATCGGCTTTTGGACAGAAATAGTTAATGGACCGTTTTAGAGCTAACATATCGGCTCGTTCACAAGTTCCGGGGCAGAGCCTGGAGGTGTACGCAGCTGATGTGAGCCGGCTGGTAGCTGGTACTGGTGTTTTTACCTCCGAGTTACGCGCGCATCACTGTTGTCAGTAAACATTAAAACTCATCTATGGTGCCTTTATCACAAGCAGACATACTCACAAATAACAAAACACGCAAACACAAGTCTAAAGAAAAATGCGATATAAAGCAACAGTTCTGACTTTCTGGATCCAGATAGCGTGCCTACCGATATGGCGGTGTAAACAAGTCACATGACCAGTGACGTCAGCTGCAAGTCCTGAATAGTCTGGAAAATATGGTATATTTCTGCTCAGACCAACTTGCTAACCAGCTGCTAAAGTTAGCTCTTGTTGCAAACTTTGAATGTGGAACATGCTACATTTAGCTCAACAGCTTCTTGCATTCTAGTCGTAGGTAATTCATACACTTCATACAAGAGCTGAGAGCAAAGCTTTTGAACAGTGACTGTCATGGTGCACTCCTGCGTTGCCACAGACCCCTCCCCTCAGACTCATTATCAGTGTCACCTGCTGGCACCGCACCTGGAGCAGATCTGCATTAGGAGCCCATATAAGCGGCTCCTCTGCTCTGGTGTGGTGCCAGATCATTGTTGCTGCTGTCACTGCTTCAGACCTCCAAAGACTTTCTTGGACTTTCATCTCATTTCACGTCACACTCCTGATCCCGTTTTCCCATGGACTCTGATGTTTTCAACCTCAGATTTTGTTTCGTTCTCATGTATTGTTTTGGCTTAATTACCCCATTTTCTCCCTTCAGCACCGTGCGTATGAGTTCAGTCTTTCACTCAGTCATGACAGTAACTGGCTAAAACAGCAACAATAGTCGCTTTTCCATTGGACATCTGCGCAAAACTTTACTGATATTTACTAAATCAAATCAAAGTTTATTTATATAGTACTTAACAACAACAAAAAGAAGCCCAAAGTGCTTTACATCTAAAAGCATGATTAAATTATAAGATAGAAACAGGTTAGTCAAGTACCATAAATATGCATAAAACAATAGGACAGATTCAAACCTAATAGTGTCTCAGTGTTAAGTGCTAAGCCAGTCTAAACAGGTGTGTCTTTCACCTGGAGTACTAAATGTCCAAACAAACAGAAATGCATAGTGTCCATTTTTCCATTAAATCACAAAATGCAATGATTTGTTTATTTATTATCGTGAGGTGACACGAGAAGTCATTCCATAAACATTGTGACGAACATAAATATCCTGTTAATTTACAGATATATTCATTATTATTTTATATTACTCCTTTATCCCGTACTAAATTAAAAAATGATTTGTTTTCCTGGTGTGTCCACACATACCACACCATGTTTCTTTTTAAACTCTTCTTCTTTGCTTGTAGTAATGTCCATCAACATCCGATTTTTTATTATTATTATTATTATTATTATTATTATTATTATTACTATTCAGGTGACTAGTTGTGAAAAAAGGTCTTTCCAATTGCAATTTTGCATGATATACTATTTGTGAAACACCACCTCTTGCCAGCGCAAAAACGTTTAAGCAAAAAACGAGTTTGGGCGAAATTGTCTTTTTTCCATTTGGTAAATTTTTATGCGCAAGTTATATTCACACAATTTGAGGGTCAATGGAAAAGCAACTACTGTTGAGTTGTTTCCTTTGTGCTTCATCCTTCATACAAGAGCATTTTAAGCATCGATATAGCATGCGTTTATGTTGGACCACACTTTTCAATAAAAAACAACTAGTCATCAGATGATGTTTTGTGTTTTTATAATCATTTTCACCTCCCCCCAAAAAAGAAAAAAATAAATGAGAAATGTTAACTCCATTAAGTGTTGAATATTAACCCCCATTAAGTGTTAAAATACTAACTCAGGTGAGAATTGTATTTTACCTTACATGAGATTGTTTTTTAACTCCCAGAAGAGTTCAGTTTTAACTCCTGAAAAGAATCACTTAAACCCTGCCCTAGAGTGTATTCTTCGATGGTCTCACATGTACACTGAAACTGACTTGATTTTAACTCCCATGAGGTCTGTTCCACAGACCAGAATTTGCTGTATGCAGACAACTACTGAAAGAAGGAATGGGAAGAAGACAGTACAGACCTGATCTGTTCTCTGTTGTACAGATAGCTGCCGGCAACTAGGTTAATTATTTTACTCTGTACGTCCATGACAATGTAAGTACTTGGTCATTATTCTGTTACCTGTTGTCATTCTAATTGCCATAGAATATGTGTCCTGTCTCATGAATGTAATTGGGCATGGGTCCTTGTAATAGTCACAGTCATTTCATGTTGGTTAATTATTGCTGATCTTTACAGCCATCTCTTCTACTGCACATGTTTCTAAATGCTGCTATGTATATTAACTGGTGTCTGTATTGCTGACCACTTGTGCTGGGTGATACCACACTTTTATGATTTGATACGATACCGATTACTTTTTTGGCATATAGTTTTGATACCGATACTTTCAGTGATTTTTTAAAATCTGGACATCCAACACAAACAATGCCAAAATATCCACCAATTTAAACTGCTATACAAAAATATGGTCTGGTCCCAGTATAAAGATGGAGGGTCTTAAAACTGATGTTCCATACATACTCTGTCTTATATGTTAATGCATGCTTGTTGTTCCTCGTCTAGTTGGTCTGTGTTGTCCATTACCATCTGGTACTGTTCTTACCATCGCTGGTATGTGCTGCCCTTTACCATTAGTGCTGTTGTAGTTTTTTTGGGTTTTTTTTCTTACTATTGTTGGTATGTAATTATTACTGTTCTTTACCACTTGTGCTATTGTAGTTTTTTATTTTTACCATTGTTGGTATGTAATTATTATCATCATGTAAGTTGAGGGTTAACTGTTACCTGTGGTAACAGCACCAGGAATGTACTTTGTTTCTATTTTTTTTTACACACATTTTGGTTATGCAATGTAAATACTGTCAAATAAGTTCATTCTAATTTGGTATAGGCCTATTTTGTTCTGTTGTGTTCCTTGTTCTGGTGTGAGTGACTATTTAAAAGTTATTATGTTAAGTTATTTGAAGATGAGAATGGGGGTGGGATTAAATAAGTTTTTCTTCTTCCCACTCCTTTTCGAGTATAAATGAATTTTTTTTTGGGGGGGGGGATTTTGAATCTGTATGTATTCTGTGAATGCTCGAAATAAACAAACAAATGAATGAATGAAATGAAAATTAAAATGTTACACTTAAAAGACACCTCACATGACAAATACTGTCCATTTAACAGCTTTAATGTGCATAATGATGATGACATTTTCAGGAAATGGTGATACTGGTACAAGGAACAAATGATTAAATTTTGGTGGTGACTGGGCGGTGGCTGATCTGTCCTGGTGGAGGTCTGTGCTCTCGGAGTGCTTTTCTAGTCATTTAAAGCAATTAACGACCAAATAAACTACTACTACTACTACTACTACTACTACTACTACTACTACTACTACTACTGATTTTGACTCTAGTGTTAATGTGCATATGTTTGTGTATGGACCAGAGTCATTAGAGACAAAACAAACATTGACTCTTACAAAGGACTTTCTACATTGCAGTTCTACTCTTATGTAATTATGTATATTGCCAATAGAGTTTTATTACTTACTACTATTGCTATTATTTTTGTATTATTAGTCTTTTACACTATCTTTATGCATGTACATTTTTCTTGCACTTTATCCTGTTGCTGCCTTGACCAGTGAATTTCCCTATTGTGGGATCAATAAAGTCTAATTTTTTCTAATGTAATGTAATGTCATCTAATCTAATCTACATATTTGCATCCACTTTACAGGACAGTAAAGGCTGTCTGCATGCTACAACTTCCTCCCTAGAAGTAAAAAAAAAAAAAAAAAAAAAAAAAAAAATCAAATATGAATATTTTTCTTAGGAGCAAATTGCATTTCACTAACTCTTCTTTGTTTTTTTCAGGTGTTTTTTGACCTCTAGTAGCCTCACATTCACATTTGCAACCTAAATACAAGTAATATATATGTGTTATATTATTCAGTGCGTTACGAACTGGATTCACTCCTCATGTATTTCACTATGATTACAGTTCTTACCAGAAAACCTGAAGAGATTGCACATCCATAGACCTGGCACCTAAGGGCTCATTCACACATCACTGCTGAAGTCACAAGTTTTGTATTCAGTGAAACAACACCTCTAAGCAGAAAGGTCTATTCCTGTAGTGTAGGTTTCTGTAGTACTAAGACTGAGTCAGAGAGGATGGGCTGAAGTTGTGTTTAGAAGCAGCAACAGATAATTTTTGCTTATTATACCTGTAACCGGTTTTCTACAATGTTGTGGTGTAATTATGAAAATCTCATTCTGCTTTCAGCTCATATGGTTTTACCCACTAAATGAAAATGTTGTTGGAAAATTAGCACCGTGTTTTAAATGCGATTTGCAATTATGTCTGTTCTTAGTCTCAGTTTCACACCGAGGCAATGCAGAGGCAGACCATCTCATCCCACCTTGCATCATTGTTTGCTTCCCTGCTGACACAGATGTCCACCGGAGGGGGAGATGATCTGTGTATCATTCGTTCTTTTCATATTCAATTGAGAATCCACAAACAGAAAACCAAAAAATGACTCATTTCATTATTCATGCACAAATCAAAAATCAAAAAAACAGTTTTTCATTCTTTTGATTGTACGCATAAATTAAAAATTGGAAATAATCAAATGGACCAAATGTGGAGTTTCTGACTGACATTCTTTATATCCGATTTGGTATGACCCAGAAGTTACTGACTTCTTGGTGTGTTTTTTTTTGTATCAAAAAAGTCAACATGAAACCCCACATTTGGTCCATTTGCTTATTTCCAATTTTTCATTTGTGCGTACAATCCAAAGAATGAAAAACCACTCGTTTTATTTTTGATTCGTACATGAATAATAAAATAACGAGTCATTTTTTTGTTTCCTGATTGTGGATTCTCAATTGACTATGAAAAGAATGAATGATACACGGATTGGAGATTTCCAACGGCGAGGCAGAGAGCTCTGCAGACCAGGTGGGTCATGAACAATCCCCTCGCTTTCCTTTTAGCTGTGTCTTTTCAAAGTAATAGTAGTAGTAGTTTGTTTGGTCGTTAATTACTTTAAATAACAAACCAAAACAACATATCCATTGCTCCATATGCAATGTGACCAAAAGGGTTTAGGCTGAAGTTCAGACTTATTTAGCCTAACCCTATTTACAATTAACACAATGTTTCCACATGAAAACAAACATAAATAAAAAAAAAAAATTTCAACGTGATCATTGCTAAATATAAAACAGAAGAGAATACATATTTAATTTAATTCAGGTGAAACATTTCCTTATCTCAACTACCAATATTGATCCTAGACTTTTAAACAAGTATTTTCTTTAGTCAATCCTGAGCTCTATATTTTTGAATAATAGTTAATTTGTTCATTCATTCTTTTCATATTCAATTGAGAATCCACAAATGGAAAATGAAAAAAAAAATGACTCAGTATTTCATTATTCAAGTACAAATCAAAAAATTAAAAAAAAAAAAAAAAAAAAAAAAAAAACAAACAAAAACTTGTTTTTCATTCTTTCGACTGTACATACAAATTTTTAAAAAATGGAAATAATCAAATGGGCCAAATATGGGGTTTCATGTTGACTTTATTGATGTCCGATTTGGTGTGACCTGGAACTTACTGACTTCTTGGCAGAGGAGATTTCTCAAAGACTGCAAGGGAGCTTGGCTACCCCAAAAACTATGATGAAAATTAAATGGTTAAATATGTACAGTTGTGTTGACATTTCATTAACTACAAATGTGTTAGAATACGTTCATATCAAAGACGAGTTCATTCAGAATCAGCTTTATCACAAATCAACGGACTTGATGTTGTTCAGTTCTCGTACATTCCCGTGTCTCTGTTTTCTCATTCCATCTCTGCTCAGTGCATTTGTCCGTCGACGCTCAGCGTCCATGCACTTCAATGGGACTGAGTGGAACAGTTTTTTTCATTGCCTCAAAACTGGAAGTTAATTGGATAAATGTCACGATGTTGTCCCGCCCCCGGATGCTCAGTGTCTCTGGGGGTGAATGGAGCTGTGGGCGGAGCTCGGCTGGGCTGGACGCCAGGCTTCCACGTGCTGATTGGAGGATCGGTCGAAAGGCTGAATCCCATTTGATTGACAGCTATTTTGAGATCTACTCCTTCACTTGACACAGTTCAGTTTAATACAGTTGCACATTCGGCTGTGAAATCAGAGAAACCACTACGAAATTGCTTGTTCATTTCTTGCACTGTAAATAAAACACACTCATTGTACTTCCTTGTTTCAATTTAGCATAATTTCAACGTTTTCTTGTTTGCTTGGTACAATAAGGTCACTTGCCATTTTCTTAAAAAGAAACATTCATTCATTCATTCATTTTCTGAACCCACTTTATCCTCACTAGGATCACGGGGGTCGCTTGGAGCCTATCCCAGCTACATAGGGGCAAAGGCGGGGTACACCCTGGATAAGTCGCCAGTTCATCGCAGGGCTGAACATATAGAGACAAACAATCACTCTCACATTCACACCTATGGACAATTTAGATTAACCAATTAACCTATCAGTGCATGTCTTTGGATGGTGGGAGGAAGCCGGAGTACCCGGAGAGAACCCACGCAGACACGGGGAGAACATGCAAACTCCACACAGAAAGGTCCCACCCCCCGTCGACTGGTGTTGGAATTGAACACAGGACCTTCTTGCTGTGAGGCACGAGTGCTAACCACTGAGGGCTGAATTTATGTTTAAATAACTTGACTTTTTTTTTTTTAATGTAAGCCGACAATGAGCTTCCCCTCTCTGAAAGATGAGCAGCTACCACTGATTCTTGGTGTGTTTTTTGTATCAAAAAAGTCAACATGAAACCCCACATTTGGTCCATTTGCTTATTTCCTTTTTTGTTTTTTTTGTTTTATGTGCATACGATCCAAAGAATGAAAAACAACCCATTTGATTTTTGAAATAATTAGTCATTTTTCCGTTTTCAGATTGTGGATTCTCAATTGAATATGAAAAGAACAAATGATACACGGACTGGAGATTTCCAACAGCGAGGCAGAGAGCTCTGCAGACCAGGTGTGTCATGAACAATCCCTTCGGTTTTCCTTTGGGCTGTGTCTGTGATTGAAACCCTCACTTGTTGTGGGAGTGTGCCATGAAGCAGCGATACGCAGACGCCGCTTAGTCTGAAAAATTAGTGCTATCAGCGTCTCAGCATCCAGATTAATGAGAACCCACCGTGCTGAGCCAGGCAAAGGGTTCCTCATTTATTTGGGTACCCATCTCCATTAAACAGCAATAAGGGGGATTCATAAATGGCCAATCAGTGCATTGGATGAGCTGGAGAATTCAATGGGAAGGGATTCATAACAGGTTAAAGTTCATCGCACTCAGTTCTCTAAGCTGAAATTAAAAAGCTTTGGACAGCTGCGTGGCGAAAAAAAAAAACAAAAACCTGCACTCTGTTTTTTAATCATTTTCCTTCTTCTTCTTTTTCTACTTTAGTTTCATCTTGCATTGTTTCTAGGCACCGTTTCTTGGCGGTGCTCCTGTTTTGTGTCAGTGCCAAAGAGGTAAGTAATGAAGAATAATGTCACGCGCAGTGCAGGGATATGGAAATGATGTGCCATATGGAGCTGGGATGTATTGTAGCAGAAGTTCTAAACATAAACTTCTTAAGCACCCTTGATAATCTGTTTCATGTCAAATTCATTCATTGTCTTCCATTTAATGTGCTGTGGCTAAGAAGGAAAGAAATAACCGCGCCTTCTGTTCTATCTGGCGTGTAGTGTGAATTGAAAGTTGTATTTTCCACAGAGCTTCATAGACGGTATTGGAGTGTGAACTGAGCACCAATAGATTCTTTATTCTTCTCGTTTCATCTAGTGGCTGGAAAAAGAAGGCCCAGAGCTCTCTAACTTACCCAGCAATTGTATTTAGACATATTGATTCGTTTGTTTGACCGGGCTCCGTGTGAATTTTGGGTTTTTCATGGTCCAGTAGACATAATAGAATTGAAAGGAGAGAAGGTGCACTAGCACAAAAAAACCCATTTAAAAACAATTAGCATGTATCATTAGGCAGGAGGAGAGAAAAACACCTGAAGGAGGAACGGGGGAGAAGGAGAGACAGTGGAGAGAGAGGGAGGAAAAATGAAGAGAGTCTGCGTGGATAATAGTCAGGTCCAAGGACATTTGTGTCAAGGAGTCCATGATGATCTGATGATCTCTGTAATGCACTGATGAAAATCATGTGTCAAATTCTAATGGTTCTAAGTGATTTCTTAATGTACTCTCGTTAGTGTCATATCCTAAGTGTGGGCCATTCAGTATTGTCCACTGGTGGCAATACAATTGTAACACTAAAAATGTACAATGGAATATGCAAATCAAGCCTGAAGCAATGAGTAAAAGAATTACACTTAACATATTTAAATGGTTATGGACACACACAAGGCATTTAATGGACATAACATTATATTGTTTTAGATATATTACCTTTGTTTTTATAGAGGGTATGTGCGTGACATCAGCGCTAGCGGAAGTCAAAGCGGTTACACCCACTGAGTGGCAGAAAGAGGGAGATGAGTGGCAGCATTGGCTTCAATACTGTCTAAACCAGGGGTGTCAAACTCATGTTAGTTTAGGGGCCACATACAGCCCAGTATGACCTGAAGTGGGCCGGATGATTAAAATAATAACACAATAATACATAGATTCTGTTGGGTTTCTGTAAATTGACTTAGAGTCTGGTTTTGACCAACTCTATATATAAAATGTCAAGAGATAACTTTTTTGTGATCTGGCGCTATATAAATAAAATTTGATTGATTGAGTGATTTAATTGGTTTTCCCCTGTAAGTCGCTTTGGAAAAAAGCGTCTGCCAAATGCGTAAACATAAACATAAACATAAATAATATCACTTCCAAAATTTGTATGTCTAATTTCTATATTTTAGAGAGAAAAAAGTAAAATTACTGTATACTATCAAAATTTGTATACCTACAAAGTATCCTTTAAAAAAATGTGGAAAAACATGAACAACCATGACCAAAATGATTTTTTTTTTATTTTTAAGTGCAGTTTTAACAATTTATGCCATTATTTGGCCTCAAGCTTCTTATTTCCACATGTTCATTACAACTTACAAATCACAGTGGATCTATAAATGCACAAAACATTTAACAACAGACAGAATATTGGTACAGTTACTCTTAATTCTCTTAAGACATTTCAGGTTGTTCATATTTGTTCAGGTTTTTCACATTTTTTGTAAAAGGCTAGTCTGTAAATGTTAACATTTTTGTGTAATTTTACTCTTTTTTTACACAAAAACAAAGAGAAAAATTGGCAGTTTTCATTATTTATAGTTTATTATGATCGTATTTTACTGGTCTGACCCACTTTAGATGGAACTGACCTAAAATTATTTGAACATCCTTGATTGTTAATATCTTCAGTGTAATTTTTGCATTTCACTAATTCATCCAGTGGGCCGGATTGAACCCTTTGGCGGACCGGTTATGGCCCCCGGGCCGCATGTTTGACACCCCTGGTCTAAACTTAAGAACAATATTTAATAAAAAAATGGGGCAGAGCTGTTGTGCGATTGATTGTATGAACAGGTTTGAAAAGCAGTCGGAGCTATCGTTTTACAGACACCGAAAGACAAAGAAAAGAGAAGCAGATGGATCCACAAATCCAGGAAACCAAACCTAGATCTGTGGATCCCGTTTGGTGTCAGCTAACATTAATTTATGCTGCATTTTTGGGTCAAATCAGCCTTAAATTAAGTATTGTTTTGGCTAATGTTACTTCTTAGTAAAGCTCTTGGTTTCATGATCAGATCTTTCATGGTTTTTGACTTCATTTTGTGATTCTGAACCTTGTGCTCCTACATGATTAGTAAACTAACTTAAACTGAGGCTAACCTAGTTTTTCAAATACAGGGGAACTGGAGAATAAAGCTGTGACGGAGTATTAGGGCCACATGAGAAAATAAAAAAAACTTAAGTCATAAAATATTGATATAAAACCCGTAATTTTATGAGAATAAAGTCGAATACAAAAAGAATCACAATGTTATGAGAATAAAGTTGTAGTCATAAAAAAAACTCATAATTTAACAAAAATGTCATTCGTTTATGAGATTAAAGTCATCATATTCTGACAATAAAGCCATAATATTACAAGACTAATGTCGTAATTTAAAAACAGGTGGGAAAGATATCATAATTTACAAGAATATGGATCTAAATATTATACTTGTCTTTCACCATTGACTGTAATAGATGTAATTTTTTTAATCAGGTCTCATGGCGGAGTGCAGTCACACTGAGGGAACGTTCAGTCATTCATGTTATCATAGATGCATATATGTGGTGCAGTCTGCATGCGTTTAGGCGTACACCACACAGTATAATGTAGAGCAGAAGTTCACATTGTGCTCAGTTTGAACAACCTCCTGTGTTTTGTTCCTGACATTCATCCACCTATTCACAGTCCATTAAGGAAAGCCATGTAAACAAAGAGTGCATGGCTTCTGTTAAACAGCCTCACCCAGCCTATCCCATCCCTACTCCAGTCTTTTAAGGACATCTTTTTACAGAACAAGCTGGGCTGTTCAGGGTGACCATGTTGTGGAAGTGCACTTCAGGCAACAATAAGACTAAAACCTTTCAGGAGGGGACCTCGGTTCTACTGCATATGTAAGCACAAGGTCTATTAAACTTAAAGAAGTACTGACAACCATGAACAGCAACATTTTTATGAACTAGCCTTCTGCTATTGGTTGACCAGTGGTGATTTTTTTAAAGCCCCATACACCGTATTTTCTGGACTATAGAGTGCATCTGAATATAAGCCACACCCACCAAATTTTAAAAGAAAAAAATATTTGTACATAAATAGGCCGCACCTGACTATAAGTCACAGATGTCCACGTTGTAACATGAGATATTTACACAGAGAGATGATAAACAGACAGATTATTTAAATATTTATTTCCATACCTTAACTGCTTTTTTCCAAACAGTGCCTGTAAACGGCAGGAACACGGCTGGTTCAAAACTCAGAAAAGTCAATGATGGCTATCTTCATCTTCCTTCTGTGCATTGAGGGCCAGATCTGTCAAAGGTTTGCGTGTATTAAAACATGTGCAAACTCATTGCACACTTAAAAAAATGTACAGATTTACTAACAGTGAGGACTGCATCTTTCAAAGGTGCAAAATAGTGCGTCTGCATCCAATTAGTACACTTTACACAATGAATATGTAATATGGGGTGTTTACACGCAGTTGTGCGTGTGCTGGGAGGAGAAGATGTAAATATATTAATTTAGCACACGCAAAGTGATTTATCAAACCCAAAAGCAATTTTGCTCATAGATGCTGTGTCTATATTTACCACGTCTCAAAAGGAGGAGCAAACAGTTTGGATGTGTAATTACGCACACATAGGTTAGGAGACAAAGAAATGATGAAACGAGATGCAGAGAATGCATTTTTCACCCTTGAGTGAACATTTTTGGAGTGACGAAAGAAAAAAAAAATTGAGACATATGCGCCCCCCCCCCCCCCCCCCCCCCCACACACACACACACACACACACACACACACACCTTTCAAATGAAAAATAAATGAATGAATGAGTCATTCAATCAATACCTTCTATGACAAAACTCCTCCAACGTTACATGTCCATGCATCTGGATCGTTCAGTCACTGTTCCCAGTAGTACTGGCAGATCCCAGAGCAGTTTTCACAGCGTACTGTCTCCAGTAGCGCATGCAAAACCCTCATTTAAATAGGGCGGTCTGCAAGACTTTGCACCTGTTGTAATTTGCACAAGCAATCTTTGTAAATCACCCACAAACCGTGGTCACACCCCACACGCAAAATTCTAAATTGTGCAAGCAAATTACTACACACAAATTAGGATCTTAGTAGATCCAGCCCTGAAACCACTGAAGTCGTCTTCTTCAGTGTTGGAGTTGAACAGCCTCACATAGGCTTCTCAGTCTCTCTTCCGTTGTCTCTTATTGTTACTTCTGTGCATCAGCTCTATTTCCTTCTTAAACAGACACATCGATTGGTTTTAACTTAAAAGCATCTTTTAACTTTAGCTGCATCATATGCATTTCTTCGTGTGTTTTCCATGATGAGGGTTTGCGCATGACACACAAAATGATTGTTAAAAGTTAAGCTTAAAACTTCTCTTCAACACCTCTTCCACCTGTCTCTCTTACTTTTGCACTTCCTGCTAGAGCACCCCCTGGAGGCCGTTAGCCCGTAAAAACCTATACTTGAGTCGCATCATTGTATAAGCCGCGGGGTTCAAAGTGTGAGAAAAAAAATAGTCCGGAAAATACGGTAGTAATATTATTTTGGAGCAGGAAAAACAGCAGAATAATTGTCCAATATCACCCTACCTTCACTCCCTCAAGTCAAAAATCAAAGCCACATTAAATTAACTACATCAGTACAACTACAACTAAAAAAACTAAAACTAAAATTGGATGCTGTCTTTATTTCTGTGTATCATACATGATTCTTTTGTTAATGTAGGATATGACCCCATCCCCTGTTGTTTTTGCTGCTATAGTTGTTTTTGTCTAAGACAGCACTGTTTGTTTATGTGCTGGTCTGTGCTGGTTTGTGTCTGTGTATATATGTATATATGCTCATAATGACATGCTGTATATGTGAAGGAACAGAAACTGTATTTTATTTTTGTTACACATGGCATAGGCTAACTTTCCATTCATGTCTCTCCAGCCTCTTGCTTTATATTTGTATTCATTATTTTCTTTATTTTCTTTATTTTTTTTAATTATTTATTTTTTTGTGTTATATGAAAAACTCAATAAAGGTATTGACCAGAAAAAAAAGAAAAAGTAAAACCATTGCAAACTGGATAATTGTTTAGCTTAAAGCCATTAACTTTCAATTTCACATCTAACTATATGTAAATCTATGTGTGACTAACTTTCATTTTCTGAGCTTCAGTGTAAGCAATTTCAGACAAGAAGGTTGATATCACACAGTGGCCTGAATCACAGCTAAATCCTTCAGATTCATGTTCATTTGTTTACAATAATAAAACCTCCTACCAGCAAAAACATAATTAAATAAAAAGTTGGGAATTAAAGTTACTAGTTGCCTTACTGTATCTTTTCAGATCAGACCAGACCTGCATCACTCTCTCGCTGTCTGCAGAATTCATGGCTAGACCTGTGGAACAGATTAGATGTAATGGTGCTGTAATATCAGACATTACTGTTGAATGCTGCATTTCTGCCAAAAGGAATAATAGGATGTGAAAATGACTATAATTGGAATGTTGCCAGCTTCTATTGCTGAAATTGTTCATTCATAAGGGACATAAGGGCCCACAGGTATTGTAAATGCACAAGTTCATATGTCCTATATAGCATTGTATTTAACCTTTTTTTGACATTTACTGCATATATTTTTTGAAGAACTGTGGAGTTCCTTCCTTCCAGTTAAGTTGTACAATCACTGTCACTAACACTGTGACTCCATGGAAGACGTACAAACAGCTCCTGCATTATCAGCCACTAACCAACGCAAATAAATCCAGAGGCAACTCTCTGCTTTATGTATCATAATTATGGAAGGATAAACTGTCATTATGATATTCAGTACCATTATTATGAGATACTAAGGCATAGTTAAGATAAAATCCATCATAGTTATGATTTAAAAACAGCTGTGTGGGAGAGGTGAAATTCTGTAATAGGTTGTAAGAAAGATTAAAGACCCCGTTTTCTGCTGATCTTTTATGGTCACAGCAGTAACATTGATTTTGTTGCAGTATGTACCTGCAATGTATGTGTTTGAGGAAATCTGACCATACATTTTGAATTTCGCACAGAAGGTAAAAAAAAAAAAAAAAAAAAAGTCTTATATATCATGCACATAAAAATACATTTTTCAGATTTATGGCCCAAAGAAGCCTCTAATATAATACATTCTACTCATAAAGTGCATATCATACCATTTTCACTCCCTAAATGAGTCGCTTCAAAGCACAACAGCATGTATGGACACATAAGCTACGTAGTTAGGCCAAGATCTAGCTAATGTAGCATACAGAACAGGACAGACACTGATGTCTTTGGCATCTTATACACAGTAAAAAAAATGCAGTGTCAGTATTTCAGAATCAAACTGTTTTAACCTCGATAGAGTATTTGTAGCTCTATTTGTATTTCTATTTGTAAAGCACTTCAAAACAACCACAGTGGACCAAAGTGGTGTACAGAAAAATAAATAAAAACCAAAGTAACAGAGTAAAATACAAGAATAGATTAAAAGACACAGAACTGAAAAAAAAAAAAAAAAATACAAATTAAATAAATACAAATTAATTAAATAAATAAATAAATAAATAAAAATACAGAAGAATAGATAAAACCTAAATAAAATAATAAAATGCAAGAATAGATTAAAACATGAAAAGCAACTCTGTATGGAGAGTAAACCAGCTCTAACAGTAGAGTTAAAAGTCAGTGTAAATTTCTACGCAGATTCAACTCTACAGAGTGATGATTAGTGTCAGTCTGCTGCATTGCATTGTGGGTGCTAGACATCTTATTCATTGTGTTCCATTTTATGTGCAGGGTTTCGGGGGTGGGGTGGGGGGGTTACTGTTTAGTTAGGTTAATGTGTCTGTTTTACAATGTTTATTGGACTTTTTAATGTTTATTTTTTATTAATGTGACACCATTAGTCAAACCTGTAGGAAGAATAATGAGGCTATAACTGTATTTCAACTGGGAAGGACTTTGTTCTTTCAAAGTAAAAGCATATCCTGAGGTGCCTGAAATCCATGGAGCAACCTTTCACTTTTCACAACCCCCACTTTGGGAACCCCTGCAATTTTACATTAATTCAATAGAAGTGTAGGGCGCAAACTGATGAAAAAAACAACACTGCAGAGAAATAAATATTGACACATTATAGAGTAATTGTTTTAATCAAAATTTGGAGTAAAAATAGCACTTTTTTTATGCATTTCATTGTTAATTTTGACACTGAATTGACTAGAATTAACTCTAAAAAAAATGTACACTGGCCATAGAGTAAATTTTACTCAAAGTGGGACCAAAGGTTATCTGAAACAGAGTTAAATTCGGCTCTCTAAGAGTTAAATTGACACTCTGTTACTTACTTATTTATTTATTTTACTGTGTACTAGATTGTGTGGAATTACTTATGCAGCAGAGTATTTGTTTGATTAAAAACATAAAATGAAGGGATGTTTGTGTGTAAAGCGGATTCTGGATTTTATTTCAAAGCCACTAGAGATCACAACAGCAGGAACATAAGATACAGGTGGATTCTCTTATTTATTTCTTATGATATTTACTGCAATCTGCTGTAAAATGTCTTGCTTCAGATGCTGCAGTAACTTGACATTTTTTTGAAAAGAGGCTATATAATGATCTTCTGTGTACCATATAGTATATGGTGCAGGGGGTTCAATTTAGTTCATTGTCAGCTGTTTGCAGGTGCAAATGTTGAATGAATGAATGAGTGAATCAATGTTTTTATTAGCATATAGTGGGGGATTTAACTAATACAATGTTAGAGATGCTTTCAGACAGGAGTGTCAAACTCATTTCATTTGTCAATCTCAATCTGGCTGGACCAGTAAAATAATAACATAAGATATAAATAATGACAACTACAATTTTTTTCTCTATGATTTAGACTGAAAAAATTTAAATTACATTATGAAAATGTTTACATCTATAAACTGTCCTTTAGAAAAGTGTGAATAACATGAACAACCTGAAATTTCTTGAGAAAAATATGTTCAATTTTAACAATTTTACGTCTCAGTTAATCATTTATTCATGTGTGTTACAACTTACAGATCACAGTAGGTCTACAAAGGTACAAATCATTTAGTAACAGGTAGAATATTGGTAAAATTACAGTTATTTTTCTAAAGACATTTCAGGTTGTTCATGTTATTTACATTTTATTGTGAAAGGATAGTTTGTAAATGAAAATATTTTCAAGTAATTTTATTTTTTTGCAAGAAAACAAGAAGAAAAAATTGAAGTTGTCATTATTTATCGGTTATTTTGCTAGTATGTTACCAGTGGTGAAGTGGTCCCTGGAGAAGTGGGTATACTCTCAATTTTTGCCTTTTTTTTTAAGTAGTCCAGAAAAATGCCCTGTTTTAGAAATAGTGACATGTCAGACTTCTCTATTTAGTTTACCCAAAAATCCATCAGTATCAGTAATATTTGCTCATTTTTATAAAATGATCATGACTTGATCAGTAGCAGTTTACAGGTATTACTGGTCACACAAGCAGCTGCAGGAATGGAAATGGATTCAGCATGAGGCAAACATAGCATAACGTTAGCCTTTCATAATGTTAGCCTTTCATGACATTAGCCTACTCATACAGTTAAACTATTGGTGACAAAATCTCTTCTCCTCTAAATGTGCAGTCATATAGTGACTTGAAAGGTGTTTATTCTGCCTTTCTTGTTCACATTTCCAATAATCGCGCATCTTTCACCGAGACATGCTGTGACATGTCAATCAACTGGGGTGGAACTGGCACCTGAGGTGTCCAATCAGATTCCAGAAGTGGCCAGCGCTAGTTAGCAATATTTTCCTCAGCATGACCCATCCTGCTCTGCCTCTGATTGGCTCATCAGTCCACATGCCTAAAGTTAACCAATCTAATCAGTGAAGGCAGCAAGTACTAGCGAATTAGAGGCAGAGTAGGGCGGGTCATGGCTTTACCATCCGAGGGTAAAAAATAGGCAATTTGGCTCAGATACTACTGAATGACATGTGGTGACAAATTTATGTTTCATAAGTTAAAATTTAATTTACGATAAACAATCATGAGACAAATAGGCTAAATGTTGTATAAAACATGTATCAGTGTTAGTTATTGTCAGCTGATCAGTCACTAAATCTTTCCTCTATGAGGTGAAAGAGAAAATACACATCCATCCCCTTTTCCCTTATCTGCATAAAGAGTGACATTTTCATCTTGTTACTGTTTCCAGGTCTGTTTGTAGTCATTCCTCTGTATTCACTCTGTGCAGTTTTGTGTCCCTGAACCCATAAAACACATCCCACTGTCATTCTACCACTTTACATGAGACGATAAAAAACAGAGGAAGTGGATGAACATAAGTACAGTTATGAGTCTAGAATAAATGACAACAAAACAAAACTCAGAGTTTGGCACTACCTAAAGATAGCATATTAGTGACTAACATTAGTTCCTTTATGGATGAAGGACAGAATACAGCTTTTTAGAGGTCTTTCACATCTTTACACTTTGTATATGTGGTTTGTCAGCCTTTCATCTGTGCTGTCCAGTTCTGTGGGAAGTAAAGTAATAGTTTATATTAACATGGCCCCACTTAAAGGATGGACAGGAAGTGAAGTGATGCACTGATGAAAGCGGATCGGAAGTTTAAACAGTATTTCACACACTTTAAAAGTTAAAAGAATGAATGTGACACTAAACACACAACATACACTATACAGTAATTCAGATGAATTTCATCAGTAGAACTTCTGATGTGTCTAAATGTGTCCGTTCAGGCTGTGATCTACTGCAGGTAAAACACTGACTATGGAAAATGACTCTGATCAATGTATTTGACTTCAATAAATGAATGTATCCTCACCTGAAGAAAGGAGTTAGAGCAGGGGTGTCCAGTCCTGGTCCTCGAGAGCTACTATCCTCCATGTTGTAGATGTTTCCCTCTTCCAGCACACCTGGCAGTTGTTATCAGACTTCTGCAGAGCTGATGATAGGCTTATCATTTGAATCAGGTGTGTTGGAAGAGGGATACATCTAAAACATGCAGGATAGCGGCTCTGGAGGACCAGGATTGGACACCCCTGAGTTAGAGTTAGTCCTGCCTTCAGGGAGACGCTTCAGATGCCCTGCTGGAGGAGGAACAAATGTAAAAACTCTTTTGTACCATATTCCATCTCAGTCCTGAACCAGAGAAAGATCACATGAACACTGCACCACAAGTTCGGTTTTCATATGAATGTTGAAGTCTTCGTTATGTTTTTGTTTGTATCTTGGGCTTATCTTGCAGATATGTGAACCAAATTTCCATTTTTGAGGACAATTAAGTTTTATCTTATCTTATCTTATCTTATCTTATCTTTAATAAACATACAGGCTCCACTATTGATGAGTGCTCGGACTTGGAGTTTAATGACACCGTGATTTCAGACTTACTAAGCATATTTGTGAAAGCGAATTAAAGGTGGTGTCCAAGATCTTGGAAATACAGTTCGAGCAGCAACATTTTGAAAACACTCAATTCAAAAGTTCAAACCCCTTTCTTCAGACATCCCTCTGAAGCCACGCCTCCAGAGTACTGGCACGCACAATGCTTGTTCCCGAGGGTTCATGAGCGCTGCACAGTAACAGTTCGCCAGCTGAAGCCCCGGCTCCGGCCCTTTACGGCCTCAGCTCAGGCTCCGATCCTGGCTACAGCCCGGTTCCACCCCTTCTCCGGCTCTGACCCCTGCTGAGGCTCCGGCTCTGGTCCCGTACAGCCCCGCTTCGGGCTCCGACGCTGGCTACAGCCCCAACCCCGCCTGAGGCTACAGCCCTGTACGGCCTCGGCTTGGGCTCGGGCTCGGGCTCGGGCTCCGATGCCGACTACAGCCCCGGCCCCAGCTGAGGCTCCGGCTCGCGGATCCATGCATACCTAATTCAGTCTCCTCCAACACCCCCGCTCTTCCAGAACAGCCCCAGTTCATACCTATGTGACTAACGTTACATTTCCTACTGATTTATGTTAGTGACCAAACAGTTAACCAGTGATCTTTCCATCCTAATATAACTAATATAACTAGTGTAGCCAAACTCTGGCTCTGGCTTCACTTCCTGTACAAGTGCTCCTCTGAGAACGCATGATCCATGCTCAAAGAGGGGTACACACAGAGGGGGGAGGGACAAATGACAGTTGAGTTTGATAGACATATCACTGTTCAATTATTTCGATTGGGCGCTCAAAATGATTGAATGGTGTTTTTTCAGTCCTGTGTGTTCCACAGGTGACAATTTTTTTTTTTTTTTTTTTATTTCTGTGTTAGAGCATTTAATTAATTAGTTGTAATCAGGGTGTGAAGAGGATTTTAAGCAATATAGTAAAAAATGCTCCAGGAAAACATCTCGGACCCCACCTTTAACTGGTTGGACATATCATACAGTAGTATAATATCCTACTTTCACTACTATTGTACGATTAGTCTGTTTATTTATTTGTTTATTTATACTTTTTTTTTTTTCCTCTCTCTTCTCTCCTTGTTTTATGTCTTCTGATTCTAGGAAATGTTATTGTATTTTTAGAATGTACGCCCCTTTTTATGTATCTGGCTGTAACCGTTCAGCCTGAGCAGACTTTCCTATATCTGTCATGTTTAATGGTTTTCTTCCACTATATTAATTCTTTGTAATCTATATAATGTTTTATTATGTTGGTCATTTGTCCAGGGCAACAGACGGAAATTAGCTTCTCTGCTAAATCTGGTGCATGCATCTTGTTCTTTGCAACAAATGCCAATACACATATAAATAAATAAATACAACTACAAATATTATACAATACCATTATACTTGTATTCTATATAACTCTATGTACAAATTAGTTGTTAAAGTACCTATAATGTGTATCCGATCACAGACTCATGCTGTCTTGGTCTAGTCTCAGTCTCAATACACCGTGTTCTGGTAATGACAGGGTCTTGGTTTGACTACAACAGAAGAACTTGCTCCTTACCCTTTTACCTTATCTTTTGTCTGTTATGTGCAAATTATGATGCATTAGTAAGTAATATCTAAAAGACACCCATCAAAGGTAATATGCGTCAGTGGAACCACCAGGTCAGTGTTGTCAGTTTTTAAATTCCACCGTCAAACACTGTCAGATATGGTACAGATTAAATAATGGACTCGACTGCTTATTACTTGACTGGACAGTAATAACAGCTGCCAATAAACATAAAGCAGACAGTGAACATCACAGATAACAAAGATTACTGTCATCGCACCACCATTCAGCTCTCTCCTGCTCCCTGTGCTCATATAAAGTGTGTTTTAATGCCATTCCAGTCAAACATAAAGCTGTTCTCATTTACATATTTTTCTGTTTCTTTAGTCAGATGGTTGAGCAAGTATCAAATAGTGATTTACAGCCCAGCTCCAAGATATGCTGCAGAGATAAAATTCTAATTCTGAAACTTTAACGTCTTCGGATAAAATTAACATACATACGTGGTAAAGATTGCTCTACGATTTGGGCTTAATTTCCATTTAAAATGATCACTTGAAGCCAGAAGTGACAGTGTTTCTTACCTTTGACCCACACACAACCCTCGTCTGATAGCGGCCACTTTAACTGGAGGTTTATCCAACTATAAATCGGGGCCACATTTATGATGTGACAAGACACAAAGGAGCAGCTGATTACAGACAATATTAGAAATTAAATCCATAGGAGATTGCAGTAAGATGATAAGGGGGTGGGTGTAGGTGCTGGTGCAGTGCAGTAGAGCAGAATATGCCTGATGGCAAAGAAACGACATGTGTCTATTACTGTCTCTGCTCGCTTCATTAATTTTAAAGAACATATTTGATGTGAAGATGTAACATTTCAATGTTAAATTTATACTGGGACTAAAGTGTCATGAGATGAGAGTGGGTGAGATAAATGTTTATCTCTAATCCACATGACTGATCCATACATATTCCACCTTATCACATTATCATTCCAGCTAGTTCAACTGCACTGTTACTCACACTATGACAAGGTTCAAGGTTTGAGTTGCATTTTAGTGACATTAAGGGCAAAAATTTATGTTCTTGGTTCTGGACTGAAAATATATCAGTTAAGGGTAAAATTTTCTCAGGAATCTGAATCTGAAATCATTTATGCAAAATCTTTTGTGGTTTTCAAATCACTGAGCCTTTATTGACACAAGGTTGAAACAAAAAAAAAAAAAAACATGAAATTTGGCCTATGCACTACTTGATTTAACCATTTAATTTCTGTCAAAAATCAAACATAACATGGTTTCTTCTCTTCATCTGTGAGCTTTGAATCCTCCCCAGGAGGCCTTCCTTTCTCCACCCCTGGATGGCTTTTGTCTTGGCATCTTAGCCCTATTCAGTCAGTCTGAAATAAAAAATAAAAAAAATCTATCTATCTATCTATCTATCTATCTATCTATCTATCTATCTATCTATCTATCTATCTATATATATATATATATATATATAAATCAGGCATTACTCCATAACGTGTAAGAGTTGTTTTATTAGTTTAACTATAAATTGAAATATAGAAGCCTTCTTAAAGTGATTCTGGCTGCTTAAATTGGCTTCATCATTGACAGAGCGAGTCCACATCTAACAAATTGGTGGGCAGTTTCAAAAACAAATATGAAAATTTGGTTGTAAAAAAAAACTTGATCTCACTTTAGATAGTAAATGGGCCTAAATAATATAAACTAATTGTAGCCCATGTAGGTGGGCATAATTGATTAAATTTTCGGGGCTAGATACTGAAAATTGAGTGAATGCAAGTTTTTTTGTACAAACTTGGTATGTATTTTTTTCACAAACTAAAAACTGATAGGGGTAGGGTTAGTAAAAGTAATGATTTGACTTATCTAGTATTAGAATACACTTAACTGTAGGGTAATGCTTTATTCACAACAGAAAAAGAAAGAGAATGGTGTGTAATACAGACAGATTTATGATAATATCAACTCTACATAAAGAATTATATGTCAAATTCTTACCTAGAAGCCAAAAAATCCAAACAAAATTGTCACAGGGCGTCTTCTGAGGAACTGGCTGATATGACGTCATTGACTTTGAACTGAAATCACTGAAACTGATACTCATTCAATAGGCCAGACCATAAGCTCTTCTTCTAAGGTTAAAAGTAAGCAAGTTCAATGAAAATTTGCAAGCAGCAACAGGATTAATATGGGTTATCAAATTATTTGTCACTGAAAAAGGGTAATTTTTGCCTTTTAAGCAAACTTTTAAGCAAACATCATGCAAAAAGTCACACAAGGACAAGTGATACACATTTTTTGATGTTATATTCTGAAACTACACAATTTTTCCAATAAATTCAACACAAGACACTGCATGAAAGGTATACATGTATTCCACAATATTTTTTTCACAATAATGATACTCAAAGTTTCAACCTTGTCCTATTGTAATCTGATGAACGACCTGCATGGCATGCTTGTATCATTGTGTCCAACTGTATGTTTCCTTTGTTTTACACAGATTAAATGTCGTTTGCAAATTCAGCTTGAGCAAGAAAGGAGGGAATATTTGGCATTTTACTTATTTATTAATTAATTTATTTATTGAAATGGCTCTGTGCTCAGCTCCACGTCTACTCTATTTTCGACAGAAGCCACATCTAGATGCAGATGAACTGAGCAGAGAATCAGACAGAAAAAGAAACTCAAGTGACCTCCAGCTCCTTATCATATAAAATAAGCAATACATTACAATCTAGCGCAAACACATAATTGTCAGTGTATTTCACTTCTTGTTTATTTTAAACAACTAATGCACAGTCACAAATACATAGTCTAGACCAGGGGTGTCAAACTCATTTTGGTTCAGGGGCCATATTTAGCCCAATTTGATCTCAAGCGGGCCAGACCAGTAAAATAATGACTTAATAACCTAGAAAATAATGACAAATCCAAGTTTTTCTTTTTGTTTTAGTACAAAAAAAACCCCAATTAAATTATGAAAATATTTACATTTTACAAAAAAAGATGTGAATAACCTGAAAAAACAGAAATTTCATTTGAAAAATTAGTGCAATTTTAACAATATTATTCCTCATCTTATTATTTATACATGTACATTACACACAATGTTACATACACATTTGGTAACAGGCAGAATATTGAGAAAATTTTGGAGTTTGGAACTAAAATTTGAACAATTTCTACAATATTACATCTCTTATTATTACCACAGCTACAGATCACAGTGGATCCATAAATGCACAAAACATTTAATAACAGGCAGAATATTGTTAAAATTGTACATTTCAGGTTGTACATCTTTGCTTTTATTTATGTATTTATTTGCATTTTATTGTGAAACAATAGTTTTGTAAATGTACATATTTTCACAGTGTTATGTTTTGGGGGGGGGTTTCACTACATTTTTTTTCACATAATTTTTCACAAAGAAAATTTGTAATTGTCATTATTTATGGGTTATTGTGTTGTTATTTTTACTTGAGATCACAATTTGTCTGTATGTGGAACCTGAACCAAAATGATTTTGACAACCTGGACTGTTCTGGTTAATTTTTGCACTTTCATCCTGCGGGCCGGAATGAACCCTTTGGCGGGCCAGATTTGGCCCCCGGGCATGATAACTGATGCAGTAGCTTCTCATTTTTTAACCCTTATGGCCTCCTCAAATTTATTATACTCTGGTGACCTCCATGGTCACACACGAAAACTACTGTATATAAGTCAACATTTTTTCTTGCTTTTAATATATATATATATATATATATATATATATATATATATATATATATGTGTGTGTGTGTATGTGTGTATATATATATATATATATATATATATATATATATATATATGTATACATATACATATACACATATATATATATATATATATATATATATATATATATATATATATATATAAATCTCTTAAACAACCTCGTCCCTGCTCAAACCTACCAAACATTCAACAGCTTTCAGGATTTTTATGCTTTAAATGCCAGTTTAATCATTTGAATTCTGAGTGACTTATTACAAAACAAACAACAACAACAACAAAAAAGAATATTTTCCATATAATAAATAGAAGGTGGATGAAACATTGGTGGTCATTAGAACATTGGATATGTCAAAGATTAGCAACAAAACTGATTTGATTGCATCAGTATTTTTTCTGTAGTGTCAGATTCTCCCTCATGGATGAAAAAGCCCCATTGACTTCCATTATAACCACGTTTTTTAATCTCAAGGCCATGACACTTTATAACTGTACTTTCTCTAATATCGACATTTTATGTAGAAGAAAACTAGTGATATTTGACATTTTTACTGTATTTTACCAGTTTCAACCATCTTCCCATTGTACGCTGATGCATGAAATTCTGTATGACCTCCAGTATTACTGTGAGATTACTGTTTGTATTACTATGAGATACAAATGGTCAAAACTGGTAGAATACACAAAAAAATGTCAAATATCACTAGTTTTCTTCTAAATAAAATGTTGAGAAAGTATAAAGTGTAATGGCAGTGTGATTAAATTACATTTTTATAATGGAAGTCAATATGGCATTTTTGTCCATGAGGGTAACCAGAGGGAGTATCTGACACCCCCTTTCTATTTATTATATGGAAAATATTCCATTTTTTGTGTTGTTTTTTTTTTTTTTGTAATAAATCACTCAGAAGTCAAATAATTAAACTAGAATTTAAAGGATAAAAATCCTGAAAATCGTTGAACATTTGGCAGTTTTGAGCAGAGGGGAAAAAAAAAATGTTGCTGTATGATTTCTTATAGCAGTTTTTTTGGGTGTGTACATTTTTGCCACAAAGGCAACCAGAGGGTGCAAAATGCATCATGGGAGTATAAAACAGATCTAAGAGTAAAAGACACTGGATTTCAAAATTATAAGTAGAAAGAAAATTTCTTGCCAAATTTCATGCTGAAAGCTGCAATACAGCCAAAATGATCAACAAATTAAAAAAAAAACAAACAAAAAACTGAAAAATGTACCAATATGCCAGAAGAGTATTTAAGGGTTAAACAACTATTAGTTTGATAGAAAGCATAAAGACTGGACTGTGTTTAATTGGAATAAGGTCATGTGTATGTCCCAAAAAAATTACAATCGGACTTTCTGCAATGATAAGTTGAAAAATAGTGAATCAACCTAAATGCTATTTCAGGGCATGAAACTCTTAACTTATTACTTCCATCTTGCAGAAAACCCCATTTAATTTACCTCAGTGTTCACAGTGAAATGTGGATCTTTTTAAAGCTTGTCAGAAGTCCCTTCCCTCCAAGTTTTGTAAGGAGACACGTTGTCCATTGTGTTCACGCCGTACAAATACGAAGGTGTTCATTGTGTTCGCACACAAAAATATCTCTTTTGAAAAAGTGACTGCTTGTTTCTTTTCATTTCCAACTAACAAAATGAATAATGAATTATATCAAAAAGGAAGCGGAAGTCTGAGTTTTGCAAATGTTGGTAAGGTGTGAAAATGAATGATTAAAGAAAGATATTAAATTATTAACTCATGGAGACTAGACTGAGCTATTCCTCCTTTTTGGCTTTCTGTTTTCTTTTTTTTTACTCTTGTGTCATCAAGATGATCATGAACAATTATATTTACATATTTACACTGAACTCTTCCCTTAATAACAAAAAAATGGTTCTTGGTTAAAACAAAATAATATAAACGCTCACGCCCTGTCAGTTGTGAGCAAAATATTTTCATTCATATGGACACCAAGAGCATCCCAGTGATAAAACTTGGAAGAAACACACCCATGACATGCTTTACAAAGATCCACATTTCTCTGTGATCACTGAACCAAATTACATGGGGTTTTCTGCAAAATGGAGGTAACAAGTTATAGTTTCATACCCTGAAATAGCATTTCGATTGTTCCATTATTTCAAAAGTTATCAATGCGGAAAGTCCAATTGTAATTTTCTTTGGCACATACAGTGTAGTGATGGGTACATCAGGATGGAAAGAGAGCTGGATGAAGTGATTACCCATCATGCCTAGTGTCTACAGTACAAGCCTGTGCGGGCAGTGTTATGACCTAGAGTTGATTCAGTTGGTCAGGTCTAGGTTCAGCAACGTTATGTGTCCATAAAATGAAGGATATAAATGTGACATTACATTAGGTTACTGAAACAAAGCCACAGTAAAATTGTGTTGTAATCAAATCTAAATGTGAGTGTGAGACTTTTTTTCAGTCATGCTGTGTGGACTTGATCCCTGTACAAATCAAAATTCAACTGTTTGTTACGTTCAATCAGTTAATCAATTAATCTTTATTTATATAGCACTTTTTCATACAGTGAAATGTACCACAAAGTGCTTTACATATAAAACTGTTCAGAGAACACAAACCTCCACCAAGCACCCCAAACGGTGTGCATGTGTGTCTATGGATGTGCAAAACAAATTTCATAATGATATTTCACAAATTGCATTTTTTAATGATTTTTTTGAAAATGGTGCATAAAAAGTAACAAAAGTCAACAGAGTGTAATGGAAGAGAAATGGAGCAGAACGATATTTCGTACAAAGTTGAAGCTTGGTACCAGTCATGTGTATGTCAAATTATATTAAATTCCAATCAATATTTGTTGAGCTATAAAGAAAAATGTGTCGTAAATGGGATTTTCAATGTTAAATTGAAATGTCCACAGAGTCCACATTCCACAGTGGATGTGGACAATTTTGTGCCAGATACAAGATACTGTTATAAGCTATGGGTGGATCAAATTGGAGGCTAATTGGAGTTGTTTTGAATTTTTTTATGAATTTTCAAAAATTGCGCAATGATGACAGATAGGAAAATTTGAGATTTTGTGACCTTGCTGTGACCTTGAACTTCGGCCTACTTGGCCCAAAATTTAATGGGCTGGTCCCAGGGCCTAGGCCTATCTGTGGGTACAGTTTGGTAAAGATGGTTGGAATAGTTTTCCCCTAAAGTTGCTAACAAACAAACAAACAAGCAAACAAACAAACACACAAAGCAAAGTGATGACAATATAAAAGCACTCGGAGAGCGCAGACACCCACCAAGGCAGATCAGTCATCACCCCCCACCCCCGATCACCACAAAAATTTTATCATTTGTTCGCTGTGCCAGTATCAACATTTCCTAAACTTTTCATCCAAATCCGTCCATAACTTTTTAAGTTATCTTGCTAACAAACAAACAAAGCAAAATGATCACAGTACCTCCTGGCGGAGGTTATCAGTGCACCCCACCACCACCACACACACATACACACACACGCACACACATACAGGTACACACACACAAACACACACACCGCCACCCATGTACCTAATGTAATACCCATAAGTAATAAAACAAGAAGAAATAGATAAAGAAATACAGGAAAGAAACAGACTGAGCATGGGGGGACCATAAAACAACAGAGAGGAGGCGCTATCACAGGGAGCCACCCACACCAGGGGGCAGCCACCGCCCCCAGCAACCCGGCATCGCCATCATAATGTTGTATATATTAATGCATTGTGTGCACATTTATTTAGTTTCCACAGTTGGTTTTCGGAAGCCTGACAAATACATCCTGACATCTTCATTATTAGATTATTCATCATGAGACGGTTACACATCTGATGTTGGCATGTTGTTAATTCATCATATGGTTAACGTTCAGCCTCTGTTAGTTTCTCCTCTTAATTTCTGCAGTGATAGTTTTGCATAATTTCTTAGAATTTACCAAAAACCAAAATGTGTTGTCAACCAGTACATGAACCATAATTATAGTTTAATTTGATCCAAACTGATCCACATCTGTTGGTTGTACTGGTTGCTTTGTCCACACTGATCTGGGGGTGGTTTCTAGACCAAAAAACAAGATGTGAAGGCATATTTAAGTCTTTAGACCAGCACTACAATAATAAACACAGTTAAAGCTCCAGTTTGTTATAATTATTTAATTGCCGAGTTTGCTGTATTTTTATTAGAATGAACGGTCAGTTGGTTTCAACTTCAGTAATCACTAAATATCACAGGAAAACCATTTGACTACTTATATAAGGAAGAAGTTCAAACACCTAGTGAAAATGACCACAATAGGCAGTCAGAACATTTCTGAAATACACCATGTTTGGATGAGGAAACAAAACTAGGTAGCCGACCTTTATGGAATCAGCGGATGGAGGCAGAATAAATAAGAAAATGACAGATTTTAGTCTTGAAGTCTAGATTTTTTTAGGACTTCTGAAAAGGCCTTTCTGTGAGAAGATACAGTCTTTTTCATTTTCTGTAAGTCACAAAAGAAATAAAGAAAATGAGATACTATGATGCCGTGCTAAAGCCAACATGTTAAGGTAAAATGGCAGTAAATTTATGATGTGCTATCTGCTTAAAAATGACAGACAGAAACCACATTTAAGTATCGATTCTGTACCACCCTGAATTACATAGCTCCATATTCTGTTTCAGTGCACTGAATTAAATCACATTGAATTGTGCAGCTTTACAATAGGGGTGAATCATAGACACATTTCTATGTATCGTTATAATTTCTATGTAACTCTGATGTATCAGATCATGTAATGTATTTGATCCCTGTTGATGTATGCATATTGCACGGGTCTCAGTAACTGAGATGTACATCCCCATTATGTATATTTGTGTATATAGTTTCTGTTGGGTGAGTGTTTTGTGAACTGAGCTAATAACTGTTGATTTTTCTGCAACTGCAGACATTACATGTTGGATAAATAAGACACTGGGGACACTGTAAGTCTTCATTTCACTGAAACACATGCCTGCACATTTACCCTGAGGAAAGGTGACACCCCCCAATTGTGATTGCCTGGTTTGACTGTGTTTAATGACTGGTGTCCTAATGGTTAGTACCCACCGGAGTAGCACAGTATGGGTAGATTGAATTCCTATGTGTGCTGGCGAGGTAAGCACAACATGAGTCCACACATCATTCAGCACTCCTTGAGCAACTTGACCCCTCAGCTGTGCACATTGCCCTCGCAACTATACCTCCCCGAGCTGCAGCCTGAATAACAGTGTTCACTGTCAGCATGTCTGCTGGCTGGGACTGAAACAAATAAATGGAACTGACACCAGTGTATAAAGCAGCTCTTGTGTTATGTGACTACCCTATAGAACCAAGCACAGACCTTTACTTGGCCGGACATTCTTCACAGCAGAGCTAAAAAAAAAAAAAAAAAAAAGGGTGATTATCTACTTAGTAAATACGGTGTTATAACAGGGATAACAGGGGACACACACATACACGCATACAGTGATTAATTATGATTTTTTAATGAGAAGTTCACCAGGACACACACCAGTGGAGTGTCAAATTAAACTTATAATGAACAGCCATTTCTTGTGGAATTATGAAATTCTGAACCTTGATAAGGTCAACTCTGATACACTACAGTAAATTGGCATTTTCACCTGTCAAGTCATTACAGCCCAGCTCATTTCTCCAAAGCATGTCAATGAACCCACCTCCCAGGACTGCATTAGACTTAAACTCATTTAATACAGAATACTATTAAATGAAATGAAATTAGCACTGAATGAAATATCCAGTGTGCTCTTGCTGTATGCTGCCTAGTGACCTGCAGTCAGAAGATAATGATGCCACGTTCAATTTATAGAAACAGTCAAAATGATGTGCTTCTGCAGTAAATGGTCCTAGGGTCAGTTCGCAGCTGATGCCTAGTCTGGAACCAGTTCTTTGTGCATCAACAACCAAAGCAGGATGAACTGGTTGCACAACATTACCTGTCTCTAAGTGACTGTGAACAGGATCATTGTGACGACCAAGATAAATGACATTAAAAAAATAAACATTGCAGTAGTATCTATATTAATCTTAAAAAAGAAAACCAAAACATCTGTATGGATGTACAGTTGAAGCAGCATCAAAGCATCTCCAGCATCAGTGCATTAACAGTCCGCTAACAGTCCGCTAAAAGACTCATTTCCTGTTTCTGTGTCACATGGGTTTCTCCACTGTCCCACCCATTTGGGAGACATTCTCGTTGTAATGGGAAAAGTGAACAGGAACACAGATTACAACAAAGTGTTTCGCCAGTTGTATGCAAATGCCGTAAATGTTCAAGTGTTAAACTTCCAAGGAGTTCAACCAACCCTGTACCAAGGTTATAATAGTTTTGGATTTTTCATTATAGTTTAGTTTTATTTAGTTTTGACTTTTTTTTTTTTTTCCTCTAATTCAGTTAGTTTTAATTCATTTTTAGAGCAGGTTTGCTTGTTTTTATTAGTTTAAATTTTTTTTCTAAATGCTCAGTTTTAGTTTGGTTTTAATATTAATTTTAGTTTTTTTCATATCTTTATTTTCTTACCTGCCGTATTCAAATAAATCCCAGACAGGACTCTGCTTTCTCCCAACTTTAGTCTCCATGTTTCCAGGTAGAGTGGGGACCAGAAGACGACTGTAAACGACAAGCAACGAGAAGTGATGGACCGTGAAGTGTCGTACGGTGCTGCTAGCTAAAATTGCTAGAGCGAAATAAATCGATTTCGTAACAATCCAACAATGACAAAGATGAAAATGAAGGAAATTTTATCCATAATTTTTAAACATTTTAGTTAGTTTTGTAAACACACAATACAGTTTCAGTTAGTTATCATTTTTTTTTCTCTTAATTATGTTTTTTATTTCAGTTAATAAAAATGTTTTTTTCAATTCTAGTTTTTGTCATTTCATTTGTTTTCATTAATGATAATAACCTTGCCCTGTACAAGCACTCCAATAATAATGAATAATAATGGATTGGATTTCTATAGCACTTTTCAAGGTACCCAAAGCATTTTACATTATTGATCCATTACTCATTCACTCTCACATTCACTCTCTGGTGGTGGTAAACTACACTCATAGTCAATGAAAACTTTGAGACCATATTTTTCAACATAATTTTTATTTTGAAACCCTAAACTGGAATTTTTTCATATGAATCATTTGTTTAGGATATTGGCATACAGAAACAAAAATCTAAAGTTTCAAGAATAATTTCAAAACAAAAAACTTCACAAAAGAAAATGGCACCTGCCAAACACAAAGTCACAACAGTAGCAGACCTGGTCGGGAGCTGTCAGTCTCTCGCCCTGGATGCGGTCTATCGTCAACAGAGCCTGTGGTGTTGTGGCATTCAACCAGGTTTCTGATTGTGGGTTGGGAACAGCCCATACATAAGCCTGGCTATATCACTGTAGCTCAAACCGGCCTCCACCATACCCAGTGCCCGGAGATGTTGTTCATGTGATAGACGTGGCATGATGCCGTTCACTGGACTAACAACAGTGGCCTTTTTTAGGCCTTTATATAGGCCTTCAAAACCAATCCTCAAATTGTGCAGATACCCAACTGAGTATTGCTCAATGTGCATTTGATCCACTTTTGCAAAGAGACCACACCCATGTGCAATTAAGCGTGACAACATGACAACTCATCATTATCTCAACTACCCCAGCACCAAGTCATCAATAAATCCACAATGAATAATTCCAACCCCCCTACAAGTAGAAATATGCATACATTTCTACCTCAAAGTTTTGTATTGTAAGTATTGACTGTTAGTATACATTTGTAGCCACAGGTGCCCATTCATACATTCATACTCATTCTTACACCTGTGTGAGTGACACTGGAGGTAAGGAGGGTTAAGTGTCTTGCCCAAGGACACAACGACCAGAGCAGGACTCGAACCACCAACCCTTTGGTTACTGGACAACCCTCTCTACCTCTTGAGCTATGACCACCCGCACCAATTCTCACCAACCCAGAACTAACACCAGGTTCACGTTGGTGTTGAAGTGGTCTAACACAAGTACCTGAAAGCCTTTCTATTAACAGAAAATAACCACTGGTGTAAGAGCTAATAGTATTGAGGCAATAAGAGTTTTAACAAGTATAATCAGGAGTCATTATCTTGTGTTGTATGTGTGTGAAGTCCTGAAAACAAGACCATTTCCTTCCCAGAGTCTGCGGGTGCAACTGACAGTTAGATGGGAAGTCTGTAAAATGTGCTTCTCTACTGTTTGGAGTATAGAGCAACATGGAGACAAGTTTAACATATCAAATGTCATGGATTATGCTTCAGTAAATACTTTGTAGTGGCTGCTTTAAAATCTTAAAAAGCTCTTGCCAAAACCCAAAAAGAGACTATAAATCCATTTTCGTTCTGCTTTTGCACACCAGCCCCACAAAGCACTCAGGCCTTCACTGACTCCAGTTCCAACTCAACACTCATATTCATTAGACTTTGGGGCTGGCAGGAATATTGCCTTACAAATAATCACTGCTGTGTTAAATGAAATTCATAGCTGTTCCGGACCAATGACACTTTATGTGTTAAATTAAATTTGTTACATTTTGATTTCCAAAATGACTTCAGCATCGCTGCAATCCAAAGCAGTACAGCAGGGCATTCACTTGTTCATTAAACCTCATATTCAGTCTACAATTTTGATTCATGTGATTCACAAAAAATCTTTTTAAATTCTGCTGAAATAGAACTGAATTGAAGTCGACCAAAGAAGTATGTAAATGCATGTATTTTGGTCTTTAATAATTTTTATCATTACAAAGCTAAAACTGGCACTCACTCTGCAGTACTACATGTCACAATGGTTAGACTGCAACTACACATGAAGAAATACACTATCACTATTATCTGGTGCACTTATAGGACCATGTCTGCAGCCTCACACAGTTCACTATATTGTGGTTACACCTTACTAGACTAACATGTAGCTCAGTGGTTCCCAACCTTTTTTGTCTCCTGACTCCATTTTAACATCACAAATTTCTGGCGACCCCAGACATTCAAAACAAAGACTTTTTTTTTTTTTCTTTTTTTTTTGCTAAAATTGATTTGTTTTTGACCATTTAATAGTTTGCCATACTATGTTGCAAATAAACATTAATTTTAGACACATTTAGTCTATATAATGTATATTATTATGGACGGAGGCAGAAAAGTCAGGTTCAGATTACTGCACAAAGTGTGAATTTTACTTTCCTTGGTCAGGATATGTACAGTCAGTCCAGCTTGTATTTACAAGGCTGACAATTAATACTGAACAAACAAAAATTCAAACTCTGAATTATGAAAGAGCTGCAGCATCTGAAACTGACCACAATGAACATTTGACAGATAAACAGAACCACAGTGCTTCAGTTTCAGACTCACAGTTTGTCATGTCTTTTATGGATTGTGATTGTCTTTTTCAGCTCACCATATATTTTTTATTAGGTTTTTAAAAAAAAAAATTTAATTAATTACTAGGAATTTCATGCAACCCCATTTAAATTCCAGCTGACCCCACATGGGGTCCCGATCCCAAGGTTGAAAAACACTGATGTAGTTTATTATTATATTATGTTGATTACAAATACAGGATATGATTTGTCTCATCATTTCAATGTAATGCACAGGGTAATCCTAGAGCGTCATTTTTCTATATATGAGTAGTAGGGCTGCACAATTAATTGTTAAAAGATCGTAATCTCGACTCACACATGTACGTGATCTCATTTCTAAACACGGACAATTCTTAAGCATTTTATTTCACAGACTGCATTACAAACAAATGTCCGCATATGCAGAACTGCCGCTGCCTCCTCCCTCAACCAATAGTAAAGCGTCTTTACAACACATGAGCCTGCTGCTGTCGGCTGCAGTTGAGTGAAGAAAAAGTGAATTACAGCGGAGGAACGTCTGCGCTAAAGAGAGTGAAATGGATGAAAACCCCAGTAGTAGTGGGAGAGTCACCCACCTGAACTTGTGCCCAATAAAGGTTCGCATTCAGCGGTGTTAATGTCAGTCTTCTTTTCTGTCATCCAGATCCATGTGTCTTTTCACTTTCACTCCTCTGACTTCTGCGCTTCTGTTCTTCTTCTCCTTTTCATTTTTTGCCGGTGACGATAACTCGACCTTTAACCAAAAATCAAAAGTGTCACCCTCTCCAAAAATTTTATATTAACCCTTTCATGCATAATGGTCACTATGGTTGACAGTTATTCTACAGCTGTTCTCTTGTATATTCATGGGTTTTGTTATTTTAGTTCCACATCAGCCAACACAGTGGACACTTATGCATCATCTCATACATTGTAATTCATACCATTACTGTAACTTTGCTGTTCTTGATAAACCTGATCTGCAGTAACATGTTTCAGTGTAAATCAATTGTTATTTGTTAGAAAAAAAAGTTTTGTTTTTTTTTGCATATTATCTCCATGAAAAGAGTAATAATTAGCATTAGAATGTTAAAATGTGAGAAAACACCAGATTTAATATCAATTTCTGATATTGGGTTTTAAACATGTTTCTTTACATCAAAAATTAAATCCATGGACATTTTTGTAACTCCATGAAAAAAAAAAAAAAACAACAACTTGATCACATTGTTTTTTTCATGCCTATGGAGGAATAAAAACACTCAAGAAAAAATTCTGAACTAAGGTTCGCATAATTAATGCATGAAAGGGTTAAAAAAATTCCATCATGCTGGTTGGGAAGTTTCTTTGTGCTGCAAATTTTCACAGATCAACTGATGTCGCTTAGCAACCAGGAACATAAGTGACCGGACTACTTGCGGAGTGATATGAAAGAAGCAAATCAGAAGTAAAAGAACCCATTTTCCTTGACAGCGGTGCAATTAACATTTTGTGAAAAAAATTGTGCCAGATCTCATGATCTCAATTCTAAGCAAAAAAAATTGTGATTCACATTTTTGCCAGAATCGTGCAGCTCTAATGAGTAGTATGAGGTATGTCTAGACCATGTGGTTAGGAATCAGTTAGGTTTAAGCATAGAAGCTATTTGGTAAGGGTTAGAAAAGGGCAAGTATTAGGGTTAGGAAAATAGGTCAGGAGAATGGCTAAAATAAAAGAGACAAAGAGGAACTGCAAAAATATAAACGACATTCCGCCATGGTATTCTGCCATAACCATCCCAAACACCTGTTACTAAGGTTTTTGCCACTTAATTACATAACCTGGGCCATGCCATCAAATTCTGACATCTGAGGACATACAGTGACTTCTATTTGGTACCCTTCATACTCAAGATTGACGCATCAAGGGTACCCCATGTGTTGACAACATGACCAAAGATGCGATGAATTGGGACCGTAAAGCATCATCACCTACTGTTTTGTTTAGGTACAAGTAAGTGTTTTTTTTTCTGTCTTACGAACTATCCACAGTCCACATATTAGTGTTTAAAGCCCTGGATCTTTTCATGTCCTAACCACGCCCATGCATATCCTCCTTGTAACATGGTTGAAAATGGCATGACATCTCCTTGACTCAAGGTAGCACCCTTGGGGCATTGTGCTGTAAGATACCTTGAATATAATAACAGAGTAGTATAGGTTTTAAAAGGGTTGATACAGCTAGTGAAAACCTCACTGCCTTCATTCCAGTCTTGCAGAAGAATGAATAAAGCTTTTACTGGACTTTTATGAAATGCTTATGTTAAAAATCAATGAAAATAATTGTGTAATGTTTCCAGTCTATTACGAGCAAAGTGCAACTAGTTACCTCACAAAAAGCTTGGAAGCACAAAGGAGTATGTGCTGTGTTACTGCAATAACTAATCTCACAAGAAACAAATATTAAGTTTACATTTCCTCAAATGGTAGAAAATGTCTAAGGCAAACCTCTGGGTTGTCTCAGTCACAAGTAAGTTGTTGTCAATAACTTTCAGACTCTCCTAATGGACAGACAGTAGTGTGCGTTTTGGATCTGAGGGGTAATTTACCATCCTTCCACTGGTGCTGTATGAAGCTCTAATTCAGTCTGACCCAGTGACAGCAACAGTCCCGGAGTCAGTGAACTGTAAATACAGACATGGTGGAAGGACTGACTTTGAGCCATTTGGATTCAGCTGCGGTGCCTTAACCAGGCTGAAGCAGATGGATGGCCATGTTCCTCTCTGCTGACCTCAGTTATGGGATGTTTTTACCGATAGTGATCTGGATCTCATTTTGTGATCTTTAAAGTAAAGGGACCACACTCTACCAAAGAATGGTGAAGAAAGATTATCAGCTCAGGGCAATTAGCTTGAAATTACAGGTGAGATGTTAAACAACATACTCCATTAAGTGTAAAACCACTGGGGCAGAAATGTTTTAAAGATTTTTATCCATGCTAAGATCCCTGATTTGAGTACATTTGGTCTTGGATTGTTTTTACATGCAGAAAACATATTGTGCTAGAGCTGCACAATATATCATTTGAGCATTGCCATTGTGATGTACGTGTGTGCAATAGTCACATCGAAGGTCCTGCACTGTAAAAAAAATCCTGTTGTTTGTATGGAAAAAAATGGCAGCTGTGGTTTCCAGAATAATACTGAAAAAAAACACATCCAACTGTAAACATATTTACAGAGTAACATGTAGATTTAACATTTTAAACATGTAGATTTAACACTGGATTTAAATGGTAAATGAACTGCACTTATTTAGCACATTTTCTCCACCCTCATGGTGTCCAAAGCACTTTCCAAATCCACCAGGTCCAACTGGGACCAGTTAAGGATTCAGTGTCTTCCATGGACACTTTGACATATGGACAGTCAGAGCCAGGATTTGAACCACCAACCCCTTGGTTATTGGACGAGCCACTCTACTAACTTATTAATTTACAAGTTTAAAATGTTAAATTGTTAAATGTTTACTTTTTATAACTTTTTTATTGAAAAACAAAAAACAGGCCGTTATTTCAACATTATGGTTTTGCAATTTAAACGACACCACATTGTTTTTCAATTTACAGTTTTATTTTCTAAAAACAATAAATATACATCATTTCTACATACGAATCTGGTTTTGTTTACATACTCTTCCTGTAAAAACCACAGCTATATTTGATTTAATCGTTAACACAAAAATCTCTTCAAATAAACAACTTTGCCTTGTATTGTCACTTACAGTTTTTTTTATGTTGCGATTTTACAACTTTTTGGTGTTAATTCTACAGTCATTTTTTACAGTGTTCAGTGTAGGAGGCAAATTAACTAAAGGTGTTCTTATCTAATTTCAAAGGTACCTGACACACACTGCGCACACCGATCCACCAGTAACAATCTTTCTTAATCCGTTTGGAGTAACAACATTGAAAAATGAACAATGAACAAGAGAAAATCACTGTAAATGAAGACTTGGTACCAAGAAGAAAAGCAACGTCAGTTATCTGGAATTATTTCGGCTACATGAAGGATGATATTGAAACACGTGTTCTGTGTCAATAGTGCTTTGCAATTGTTGCTGCAATGAGAGGAAACACAAATAATTTCTTTGACCACTTATGTCAGCACCACACAGCTATTGTATACTCCTGAGTATTTTTTCATATCATGATTTATATCACAGGGTTAAAAAGAATTGCAATGTCAGTTTTTTTTCCAATATCGTGCAGCCCTATATTGTGCATTTCTTAATTCCTTGTCTAAACTTTCTTTACCAAAGATGGTAAAACTACACAAATGCCATTTTAGCTGCGTCACTAACACATGCACAAACTTAAATGATAGGGCAAGGACTTAAAATATAAAATGTGGTAGTGTAGGTTGCAGTAATGTCTGTGTTTTGTTCAAACAGTTTTGGTAATGTGGAACAAAGTAAAAAACAAGTGTGAAAGCTTGTATGATTTCAGGTTTTTCTCAGTGATTTCTTGAAATCAGGTAGCCTCCATATAAATGTCAGAAAGCCCATTATAATCTTCATGGACCACAGACAGATTAGTAAATATGGAGGATCGGTGTTGAGTCCACCTGCTTTTAATTAAAGCAGGTAATCCAATGTTTTACTCCTAGTTTTGTTGGTTCTTCAACTAACTGTAGTCATGTAGCGTCATGTTTTTTCACTCAGTTCCAATTAAACAGGGTGTGTTCTGGTGGGGAAGTGACATTAATGCATACATTTGTTGCATATTTTATATACATAACAGCAATTATGATATTCAGATATGCCTACATGATCATGAATTAACATGAAACTGATTACAGCAAAAACATGGAGACTACTGAACTAGAAAATTAGCCTCCTGTTGGACTGGTAACAACCTGCAAAATACTGTCATAAATAACATGTAGATCATACGCTGTAGAACATGTCAACTGAATGAAACCAAGTTCGATAGTAAGAATCTAACAAATTCCAGGCATTCTAAGCACCTTTGTTTGTATAATTTCATATTCACACTGGAACTGTAATTATTGTCTTACACATCAGAGTGAAGGTTGTACCACTTTGGAGGAATAAGTGCCACATATTTAGAAAAACTGTCACATAATTTTTCACATATTCACTCAGCGGCTGTGGGCTTTGAGGATTTAATTCCTGGTGTCAAGCTGTGAGGGGTGGGGAGAAAAGAAAAGAGGTCAAGCTGAATCAGAAGAAGTTTTTTTTTTTTTTTTACTGGACTAGTGGTTCCTCCTTAGAGTCAGTGTCAGTGGACTTTTTTAGGGGGATATTTATATTTTTGATCCATAATTTCCAGTGGTGTAGTGGTCTCTGGAGAAGTGGGTATACTCTCAATTTTTGGCTTCCAGAAAAACACCATTTTAGAAACAGTGACATGTTGTCATGCGTCGACATTTGTGTTGATTTAGTTTTGGGTTTTGGTTTGTCTTTTCCTGTTTTATTTTGGTGATGGTGGTCGCTTTCCTGTTTTGTCTACACTTTGTAGGTCTTGTCTTTGTCTTCCTTAATTCCCTCATTGACTGCACCTGGTGTTCCTCCTGTAATTGCCCGCACCTGTTTGTGATCCCTGCCTTCCCTTCTCTCTCCCTTTGTCTGTCATCAGCGTGTCATTTCTGTTCCCCTGTGAAGACTATCTTGTGCTAAGTATCTTGAATCTTGTTCCAAGTGTTTTTGTACTTCAGGTTTTTAGTTTTATATTGAGTACGTTGTGCTCCCTCCTTTTGTTCATTAGGTTTTTTGTAGTTTATTATTGAGCATGTTGTGCTTCCTCCCTTTGTTTATCTGTTTTTGGATTTTTGTTAAAATAAATTCCTTTAACCACTGACCCTCCAGGGTCTCATGCATTTGGGTCCAAGCAGAGGGTCGTGTCGTAACCAAGGTTATTATCGTTAACGAACACTAACAAAATAACGAAAACTAGAATTGAAAAAACATTTTCGTTAACTGAAATAAATAAAAACTATAATTAAAAGAAAAAAATGATAACTAACTGAAACTGTATTGTGTTCTTACAAAACTAAGACGTATAAAAATTATGGATAAAATTCCCTTCGTTTTCGTCTTCGTCAACATCAGATTGATACGAAAGTGATTTATTTCACTCTAGCAATTTTAGCTAGCAGCACCATACAGTCCATCACTTCTTGTCACTTGTCATTTAGAGTTGTCTTCTGGTCCCCACTCCACCAGCAACATGGAGACTAAAGTTGGGAGAAAGCAGCAGAGTCCTGTACGGGATTTATTCGAATATGATGGTGAAGAAGATAAAAGATATGATAAAACTAAAATTAATACTAAAACTAAGCATTTACAAAAAGAAAAAAGAAAACTAATAAAAACTAGCAAACCTGCTCTAAAAACTAATTAAAACTAACTGAATTAGAGAAAAAAAAGTCAAAACTAAATAAAACTCAACTATAATGAAAAATCCAAAACTATTATAACTTTGGTCGTAACACATGTCAGACTACTCTATTTAGTTTACCCAAAAATCCATCTGTAGTATTTGCTCACTATTATAAAATTATTATGACTTGATCAGTAGCAGTTTGTAGGTATTACTGGTCACACTAGCAACTGCATGAATAAAAATGTATTCAACATGAGGCAAACATAGGATAACGTTAGCCTTTCATAATGTTAGCCTAGTCACATGGTTGAACTATTGGTGACAAAATCTCTTCTCCTCAGTGACTCATTCTAAAACCACCTTAAAACTTACCTCAGAATTATGTATTCCATCAAAGTAGGTTCTCTCGATATGTGTCACCCAGTTGAAAGATGTTTATTCTACCTTTCTCATTTGCATTTCCAATAATTGCACATCTTTCAATGAGATGTGCAGCGACCTGTCAATCAACTGGGGTGGCACTGGCACCTGAGGTGTCCAATCAGGTTGCAAAGATGGCCAGCACTAGTTAGCAATATTTTCCTTGGCATGACCCGCCCTATTCTGCCTCTGATTGGCTCATTAGTCCTCGTGCCTAAAGTTAACCAATCTAATCAGTGAAGGTACCAAGTAGTAGCCAATTAGAGGCAGAGTAGGGCGGGTCATGGCTTCAGCATCCAAGGGAAAAAAATGGGCAATTTGGTTCAGATACAACTGAATGGTGCATATAACTGAAAAATAAGTGGTATACTCCGTATAGCCCCATATACCCTGGACTACACCTCTGATTATTTCCACATTCACACACTGGTGCTGGGAAGCTACATCTGTATGTAGACTGATGGAGGTGTGGCTGCCAATCCGCGCCAAACGGCCCCAAACATTCATACACCAGTGGGAGTGACAGTGGGTGAAGCGCCTTTTCCAAGGACACAATGGTACATGCAAGAGCAGGATTTGAACCACCAACCCTCTGGTTATTGGATGACCTGCTCTACCTCCTGAGCCACAGCTGCTGAATGCCACCCATTATAAAAGGGGAAAAAAGAGGTTGTTTGTTGGGAGCTTCTGCAGAAACATGGCAGCACTAGATGAGGGACTCAGTGGACCCAACCCACTCTGACGCAACACATTTGCAAATCCATCCTCCTAACTGTAACATCTGCTGATTATCACTGAGGTACACTATATTGCCAAAAGTATTCGCTCACCTGCTTTGACTAGCATATGAATTTAAGTGACATCCCATTCTTAATCCATAGGGTTCAATATGACGTCGGTCCACCCTTTGCAGCTATAACAGGTTGTGAAAAATGTCTTGGTATGCTGAAGCAAGAGATTTTGGACAATTCCATGCTCCCAACTTTGTGGGAACAGTTTGGAGCTGGCCCCTTCCTCTTCCAACATGACTGTGCACCAGTGCCCAAAGCAAGGTCCATAAAGACATGGATGACAGAGTCTGGTGTGGATGAACTGGCCTGGCCTGCACAGAGTCCTGACCTCAACCCCATAGAACACCTTTGGGATGAATTAGAGCGGAGACTGAGAGCCAGGCCTTCTGTCCAACATCAGTGTATGACCTCACAAATGCGCTTCTGGAAGAATGGTCAAAAATTCCCATAAACACACTCCTAAACCTTGTGGACAGCCTTCCTAGAAGAGTTGAACCTGTTATAGTTGCAAAGGGTGGACCCACGTCATATTGAATCCTATGGATCAAGAATGGGATGTCACTTAAATTCATATGCGAGTCAAGGCAGGTGAGCAAATACTTTTGGCAATATAGTGTACCTCTACAGCAGACCTGGGTATTGTAAAGCCTGCAGGCCACATGAGACCCAATAGCTGACCCTGACTGGCCCACATGAGGTCATTGGCAAATTAACCCATAAAGACCCACACTATCGACATAAAATATCTACCAAGGTTATAACAGTTTTAGATTTTTCATTATAGGTCAGTTTTATTTAGTTTTAACTCTTTTTTTCTCAAATTCAGTTTTAATTAGTTTTTAGAACAGGTTTGTTTTTTTGTTTTTTTATTTTATTTATTTATTTTTTTTTTAATAATTTTATTTGTGGATTTTCAACAGCATAACATAGATGCATCATACAATCTGTACATTTCTACTGTCTTTTTGAACACAAGTCCCCACCCCCAACTTAAATATAAACATAAACATATAAATATATCTACCGAAAGACATCAGGATTATGAACAGGAGGCATATAACGTTCATACAAAGTCTAGATGTGAAAACATCGTAAAAGCAAAAATAAATACATAAAATAAAATTGAACAGATAACAATTTTATATATATATATATATATATATATATATATATATATATATATATATATATATATAAAGACAAAAATAAAATATGTACCATACCTACAGTTATCCAGGTGATGAGTGGTGATTTGGTGTTAAAGTCATGATATATTGCTCATTCTAAAAGTTTCTGTGAATTTTAGAAAAGGCTGCCATGCTTTAAAGAATTTTGCAATTGATCTTGCTAATGTACATCTCATCTTCTCCATATGTAAAAACTTCATAATGTCTGCAATCCACTGATCATGTATGGGAGGGGATTCCTGTTTCCACCTCACAAGGGTTTTTTTTCCTAAAAGCTTAGTTTTAGTTTAGTTTTAGTATTAGTTTTTTCATATCTTATATCTGCCTTGTCGTCGTATTCAAAGAAATCCAGGACTCAGGGCTCTGCTGCTTTCTCCCCACTTTAGTCTCCATGATGCCAGGTAGAGTGGAGACCAGAAGCCGACTTTAAACCACAAGTGACCAGAAGCGACGGACTCTGAAGTGCCATATGGTGCTGCCAGCTAAAATTGCTCAAGCAAAATAAATCGATCTCATGCCAATCCGACATTGACAAAGATGAAAACGAAGGGAATTTTATCCATAATTTCTATATGATTTAGTTAGTTTTGTAAGCACACAACACAGTTTCAGATATCATAATTAGGAAACCCATCCTCAATTTCTGCAGTGAGTTCCTATTACATCCCCCTAAACTCACAGTGGAGATTGCAGATTCATGGCCTCAGGAATCATATTTAAGAAGTCTAAGTAAAAGCTGTAGTTTTGCACTAAGTGAAGTTCATTTTATTGCACACAGAAGGTTAGATATTGTGAAGAATTGTATCCTCTATGTAATTTTATGGTGGCATTGGCCTGGTTTCAGTTAACCCTGGGGATCCCTTCTGTGTGTTGTACTGTTGTTTCAAAAGCACCTTATTTTCTGGTGCAAAAGCAGGAAATAGCTACTATTTGAAAGCTTCTCACCACCATACAGTTGAATTATCCATTTAGGAATGCTGCCATGAAGGTATTTATCATGTCCTGCTGGAAAAATTTGCTAGGGTTTGAGTATTTTTAAACAAATCCAAAAACTATTGTCTGAGTGGTTGGTAATTACTGTACAGTGCACAATGAACAAATATTTAAAATGACTGACATGTTTATAGTTGGAGTGAAAAAAGTCAACATTCATATACCACATGATCTCAGATTAAATATGCTGTGCCTCCTATTTTTTCCCCTGATGAAACCTGTGTAATAAATTTGCTTTTTATTACTGCTGTGATATTTCTATCGCTCCCTTTTGATTTTCCTGGAAGTTATCAAAAGCCAAACTAATATTGAGAAATGAGAGAAAACAGCAATAACCATTTTACACAGGCAATAATAGTCTAAGTATAAGCTTTGCCATATTTGCATATGTATTTTTATTGACTCCCGCTGTTTTTATTTGCATCATATTTCAATTCTACTGCAGCAAAAGGCGTATTAAACCAATTCCTTGCTCTTAAGCAATTCGGCATACCAGTTTTTATTGTTTTACTGTTGTCTTCATTTCCTCATGTGTGCTGTGTGTCTGTTTCACTAAAAGCAGATTTAAGGCATTATCTTTTTCCTATTGAGACATGATAAACACTTGCATAGATGGTATGGAATCTTAATGCTCTATCATTTAACAAAGCTCACATTCACAGATCACATTAAATCCAAATTGGATTGTTAGTTATAAGACGTTCATGTTCACCAGTGTAATTGCATTGTGAACACAGGAACGTAAATGTCCAGGACATCAACCAAATGAGATGCTCTGAAAGCGGGTAAACAATGCCGTCTGCCATGACCTGCAGGGCTTTATGGGAACAGTTCAGGATGAGCAGCCAGTTCTACTGAACACAAACCAAAACTCCTCTGGAGGCCAGCATGACAGTTTTTGTTTGTCCTCAGAAATCAGCGCCAGAATCCTGGTGCTGTTTGCAAGCAATGTTGGCCAACATTTTTGAAACGAGAACCCAGAATCATTTGAGATAACTCATTTTACAGTCATTATGTTAAAAAGTAGCAGAACCGAACTGGCACATACCTCATAATCCTTCTAGTTATACTTTAGTTCAGGTAACTACATTCATTAGACTAGACTACACTAGACTAGATTAGATTAGATTAGATTAGATTAGATTAGATTAGATTAGATTAGATTAGGGTTGGTGCAGTGCACTCGTGCCTTACAGCAAGAAGGTCCTGGGTTTGATTCCAACACCAGTCAATGGAGGTGGGACCTTTCTGTGTGGAGTTTGCATGTTCTCCCTGTGTCTACGTGGGTTCTCTCCGGGTACTCCGGCTTCTTCCCACCATCCAAAGACATGCACTAATAGGTTAATTTGTTAATCTAAATTTCCCTTAGGTGTGAATGTGAGAGTGATTGTTTGTCCCTATATGTTCAGCCCTGCGATGAACTGGCGACTTGTCCAGGGTGTACCCCGCCTTCGCCCCTATGCAGCTGGGATAGGCTCCAAGTGACCCCCATGACTCTAGTGAGGATAAAGCAGGTTCAGATAATGAATGAAAGATTAGATTAGTTTAGATTAGAATACAGGGTGGGGAAGCAAAATTTACAATGAACATTTAGTTGTTTTTTCTCAGCAGGCACTACGTCAATTGTTTTGAAACCAAACATATATTGATGTCATAATCATACCTAACACTATTATCCATACCTTTTCAGAAACTTTTGCCCATATGAGTAATCAGGAAAGCAAACGTCAAAGAGTGTGTGATTTGCTGATTGCACTCCAAAGGAGATTTCAAAAATAGTTGGAGTGTCCATAAAGACTGTTTATAATGGAAAGAAGAGAATGACTATGAGCAAAACTATTATGAGAAAGTCTGGAAGATACTATTGAAGAAGAATGGGAGAAGTTGTCACCTGAATATTTGAGGAACACTTGCGCAAGTTTCAGGAAGCGTGTGAAGGCAGTTATTGAGAAAGAAGGAGGACACATAGAAAAAAAACATTTTCTATTATGTCAATTTTCTTGTGGCAAATAAATTCTCATGACTTTCAATAAACTAATTGGTCATACACTGTCTTTCAATCCCTGCCTCAAAATATTGTAAATTTTCTTCCATACCCTGTACTTATGCCAATGATTGTGCCTTTGTGTTTATATTAATTCCAAAAGTTCAGCAAGCTCAGCTGCAGCAAATATTAATATATATAAAAATGTCACTGAAGTTGCAGATATAAATTGAGAAATGATTATTCTTATTATACAGCAGTCATATGAAACCCGACTGCCAACCAGGTGAGAGCCAATCATGCTCATTATGATGGTCTCCAAAAGGAAAGGAAGGAAAATAGTTGTTTTCTTTGTGAAAACACTTTCAATGAAAGACAGTGGGAAAAGCAGATCATTTGGGATCTCCAGCTGTGTCGAAACAGTTTCAGACACTCCAAGGTTAGAAATACATGCAGCTTAAGTGTGTTGTGTACACTGAAGTACAGCAGATACAGTAGGAAACAACTGTCTGTCAGCCAGATCCAGCACCGCTCTACTCTGCAGCTCTAATCATGTTCTGCACCTCACTCACATAAAGACATGAGGACAAATGTGTTTCTCCGTAGTCAGTCCTTTTAATACAGTGAATAGGATCTAATAATAGACCTGTTGACTTATCAAACAACCTTGATGACAAATGATGTCTTTAGTGACTGTATCAAGGAAGTGAAGTGATACCTACCAAATTTATATATGTCCACCTATGACTTCCATGTTGAGTTGGTGTAAACACATAATTGTACATCCCATGTACCCCTTCATACCACAAAAATAAAAGTCGTTGATCATCAGCAGCATAAACATCCAACATTTAAGTGAAACAGTATACAACCTAAGACACATCATTTTTAACGTCACTGTATTAGTACATGTGTCTATAATTTATATACTACACCTCTTATACTATGCCTGTATTATTTAGAAACCTGACTGGTAGGTTGTGACCAATAATATCACATTGGTAGATTAATTTTTCATCTTTAATCTGCTTCTCATGCTTTCTGTCTTTCATCTCAAATGCTTTCAGTGGACAATTCTTGTCAAGTCTCACAGCCAAGGCTCACATGAGTATAAACAAAGCTTTAGGCTGCGTCAGAGACTGACGCCTGCTACAACAGTGGAAGTGGAGTCAGAGAAGGGAGAAATACAACTTGCTTATGGTGGAGTTTTTATTTCATCATTTTAGGATTTGTAAAAAAAAAAAAAACAAAAACAACTCCTTGTTTTAGAAGAAACAAGGACATTTCGTTAGAGTACTACAGGAGGTAGTATGTAAACTAAAAGCCAAGCATTCAATTTGGTTCTATTTCATTTATATACAGCACTCATTATTATCTCAACACACTTAACAAATTCAGATCAAGGTCTTAAAAAAGACTATGCAGAGAACAGACTCAAAAAATCCTCCAGAAACAAGCCCAGCAGTGGAGAGGAAAAGCATCTTTTATAGAGGGAAACACCTCCGACAGGACCAGGCTCTGGGTGGGCGGGCCATTTACCTCAATCTCAACAGAAGAGGCAAACACTGGGCAGGTTGGAATACAGAAGCACACATGAAGAACAAACAGCTCTAGAACCAGACATTTGTGGAGAAAGGAACAGGAAGAACAAACAAGAAAAGCACTCAGAGAGCGCAGACATCCACAAAGGCAGATCAGTGGCCCCCATGCCCCCACCCCTGATCACCACCAAAATTTAATCATTTCTTCCTTGTGCCAGTATCAACATTTCCTGAAAATTTCATGAAAATCCATCCATAACTTTTTGAGTTATCTTGCTAACAAACAAACAAACACGCACACACACATGCAAACACACAAAGTAAAGCGATCACAATACCTCCTGGCGGAGGTGACAACAAGAAAAGGAAGAGGACAAAGTCAGTGACATACGGTGACATGTATAACACCACGAGAAAGAGAGAAGGGGACAGAGGAGGAGAGGTACTTGATGCATCACCGTCCCCAACAGCCTTGGACTATGGAGATTAATCTACGGCACAGGTGTCAAACATGCAGCCTGGGGACCAAATCCAGCCCAACAAAGGGTCCAGTCCGGTCCTTGGGATGAATTTGTGAAATGCAAAAATTACACTAAGATATTAACAGTCCTTTTAGTTCAGGTTCCACATTCAGACCAATTCAATCTCAAATGGGCAGGACCAGTAAAATACTATCATAATAACATATAAATAATGACAACTCCAAATTTTTCTCTTCGTAAATGTAAATATTTTCATGTATTTAGACTAAAACAAAGTAAAATTTTGCAAAAAAATGTGAATAACCTGAACAAATATGAACAACCTGAAATGTCTTAAGAGAAGTAAGTGCAATTTTAACAATTTTCTGCCTGTTATTAAATGTTTTGTGCATTTGTAGATCCACTGTGATCTGTAAGTTATAATGTACTAAGTAAATGATAAACTGAGGCAGAATATTGTTAAAATTACTCTTATTTTTTCAGTTTGTTCATGTGATTCACATCTTTTGAAAAGATAGTTTGGAGATATAAACCTTTTCATAATGTAAATTTGCTTTTTTCGCTCTAAAGCATAGAGGAAAGTTTGGAGTTGACATTATTTATATATTATAATGTTATTATTTTACTGGTTCAGCCCACTTCAGATCTAATTTAGCTGAATGTGGCCCCTGAACTAAATTGAGTTTGACACCCCTGATCTAAGGGATGGTTCAGGAACCACCAGAGACAGACCAAACTATGTGCTTTTTCAATAAGGAAGTCTAGTCTTAAAGTGTGCCTATAGTGAATTTCATTGCTAGTTATCTCAAAAGATCACATATAATACTAGCGGTTCCATCAGGTAACTTACGTCATACCCCATTGTCAAATACAATATATACAATATATACATTAAAGGCAAAGACACACCACATCAACTGCTGATTGTCCCCAGAAAAGGTAGCCCGACTGAGCAGTCAGCTCCTGTCTCCCCGACATGGTCAAAAAAGTGCGTAGAACACACCAAATCAACTACCGACTTGAGCGTATGTTCTGCGCTTTAGTAAGACGTAATGTCTCCATCTCTCCATGTCTAATCTGTATTGTGGCCCAAAAAATGAAAAACCAGAAATTACACAACATCCCTCTAGACCACAGGTGTCAAACATGTGGCCCGGGGGCCAAAATCGGCCTGCCAAAGTTTCCAATCTGGCCTGTGGGATGAATTGGCAAATTGCAAGTTAGGGTATCAACCTCAAAAATAATATCATAATAACCTTTAAATAATGACAACACCAATTGTTTCCTCTTTGATTTAGAGCAAAAAACATTAAATTATGAAAATATTTACTTTAAGAAACTTGTCCTTAACAAAAAAATGTGAATAACCTGAACAAATATGAACTACCTGAAATGTCTAAAGAAAATTAAGTGCAATTTTAACAATATTTTGCCTGTTACTAAATGTTTTGTGCCTTCGTAGATCTGATCTGCAGCCTATAAATGATAAGGCGAGGCATAATATTGATAAAATTGTTCTTACATTTCTGAACAAATTTCATTTTTTTCAGGTTACAGTCGTCCCTCACTATAACGTGGTTCACCTTTCGCGGCCTTGCTATTTCGCAGATTTTTTTTTGTGCAGTTTTGCATGCTTTTTTTTTTTACAGCGTATGAACACGCATGGTGTTCTGCGTCCTGATTGGCTAAGGGACAGTAGACCATTGTCAATCAATGTCCTCCGTGCCGTGTCTCCTGCACAATACAGATTGCGTTTAGCTTGCCAAATTTACATAAATGTTCGATTGCTAGCAGTGTGACTCTGAAGTGCTGTATGTTTGCAAGTTTTCTCCCCGACAAAACCCACAATATCGACAAAACATTCTGCACTGACAAAGGCACCTGCGGTCACACCCAAGAGGCAGAGGAAGCTGCTAACCATCGCACAAAAAGTTGGACTTCTGGACATGCTGAAGGAAGGGAGGAGTTACACGGCTGTAGAGTGTCATTATGGAATAAATGAATCTTCAGCACCAACAACTGCCCATAACTATGTTCTTCACTCAGAAAAAACACCTGCACTAAGGCCTTCAGTGGAAAAAGACACTACAGCGGAGCAGTGCCAGGACGAAGAGGCACGGTCATAGGAACTGTGAAATATGCGTGAGTCACTATTAATAATTTCTTATGTGTCCAACCTCTTAGGTTGATCATTAAAATTAAATTTGTGATTTCTAAAAGCTATCATATTTATTTATAGGAAAACATCTATATTTTTATTTCTCAAACAGGTTTTGATCTTTGGTTTCATTCTATAATATTCTATAATATAATTCTATAATACTGTGCTTATTTTTAAAAATCTACAAAGGTTTGAACTTTGAGAGTGTTTAAACAAGAGAGAAATGTGAGAAAATGTTAATGCCTGTCAAAGAGAAGTGTATAAAGTGTGTGGTGAGGGGTTTTACAGCCTTAAAACATATATCATAAGTGTAAAAACTGAAGCTGACTACTTCATGGACTTCGCCTATTGAGGGTTATTTTTAGAACGTAACCTCCACAATAAACGATGCACCACTGTACTCACATCCTTTTTGTGTGGATAGTTTGGAAATGTACATATTGGCATAACTGAATGTTATTTTTTGCACTAAAACAATTTGGATTTGTCATTATTTATTGGTTATCATGCTATTATTTTACTGGTTCGGCCCACTTCAGTTTAAATTGGGCTGAATGTGGCCCCCAGAAGAAAATGAGTTTGACACCCCTGCTCTGGACCAAAATGCAGCTCACCGTCGTCAGTCAATGTTGTCAGCAGAGGGTGTTGAGTAGTCAAGAAGGGTCGTTGTTGTACTCGTTGAACAGATGGTTAGTAATAAGAAGATACTGCCGTTGTCAGCTTTCAGGCTTCTTTTTGTGGAAGAAGAAAGATTCCGGTTTTCTTGTTCACTGATTGGCTAGTCAGGGGCTAGCCCTCCCCAAATCAGATTGGTCAGACTGAACAACTGGGTAATGGCTGATTACACGTTGAATCGGCTGAAAAGAATGGTGACAGCATTAACGACGGCCGACAGCATGGTACACACCAAACAGACTCATGTCAAATACCTTGCCAGACTGCCTGAAAATGTCAGACCACCGAAAATCGGGTTGGTGTGTCTTCGCCCTTAAAAAGGGGTCTCAAACTCATGTTCTTTCAGGGGCCACATTCAGCCCCATTTGATCTGCAGTGGGCCGGACCAGTAAAATAATAACAGAATAACCTATAAATAATGACAACTGCAAATTTCTGTCTTTGTTTTAGTGCTAAAAAAAAAAAAAAAATTTAAATCATGAATATACTTACTTTTATGAACTATCCAAACAAAAAAATGGGAATAACCTGAAAAAACGGAAATTTCTCAAGAAAAATAAGTGTGATTTTTAATACTATTATGCCTCAACTTCTCATTTATTTATGTGCATTGTGGATCGGATCTATAAAGACACTAAACACTTAGTAAGAGGCAGAAAATTGTTAAAATTGGGCTAAATTCTCATTTTTTGTTGTTGTTTTAGTGCAAAAAACCTCCATTAAATTATGAAAATACTTTTATGAACCATCCAAACAAAAAGAGATGGGAATAACCTGAAAAATGGAAATTCCTCTAGAAAAATAAGTGCAATTTTAACAATATTATGCCTCAACTTCTCATTTCTGCATGTGCATAATGGATCGGATCTACAAAGACACTAAACACTTACTAACAGGCAGAAAATTGTTAAAATTGCGCTTAATTTTCCTTATCCATTTCAGATTCTTCATTTTTGTTGATGTTAATCACATTCTATTGTTACAGAATAGTTTGTAAATGTAAATATTTTCATAATTTAATGTTGTTTTTTGCACTTTGACTTAGTTGTCATTATTTATAGACATAGTGTAATATTTTTTTCACATCAAACCGAGAAGAAAATCTGGAGTCGTTATTTTTTGTCGGTTATTCTGCTGTTATTATTTTACTGTAGATCATACTGGTCTGTATGTGGAACCTGAACTAAAATGACTTTGACAGCCTTGACTGTGGAATTTTTTGCACTTTGCAAATTCATCCTACAGGCTGGATTGGAACCTTTGGCGGGCCGCATTTGGCCCCTGGGCCGCATGTTTGAGACCCCTGCCCTAAAAGGTAACACTCCCGACACTGCTTGCAGATTGATTGGCAGGTTAACTCAAGACAAACATCCAACTTTATTTTTATTTACTATTAAAAATGAGAAAGCCTCATTATGAAGTCAGGTTAAAGCCCATGCCTTAGAGGTTTCCTATCTTTGAAAAAAAAAGGCCCTGCTTATGGAAATGTGTTTAAATCTGATTACTCCTGAGTGTTTTTGTGTGTCCTCCAGCCTATCTCCAGACCTATCTTATTTCCCCTCTCCTCTCGCTGAATAAATAGCCCATATCTCTGGCAAAAAGCCACAATTGATTGCTTCTTCTTTCTCAAACCGCCGTGTGCTTTACTGCTTTGCCCCTTGTGACGGGATTCAATCCACCCCCTCAACCTATAACAGTTCATTCACAGCGAACTGGCAGATCATCTGACCATGACAAAAATGGGAGTGAGATGATTTTTTTTTTTTTTTTGTCTGTGTGTTTGTGCTACGAGTACAAAATGCAGCAGCTCTAACAAGATTACCGAGGTCACTAAGGATCAATTACTATAGAGCTCTTTCTAAAGGGAAATCATTTTTCACATCATGGAGGCATATCTGACTTTGACCTTTTCATAATTTATTAAAAAGACTTTTTGTTTTACTCAGAGAAGCTTGAGTATATCCAAAATACAGAGAAACCACACAGGCTCTGCATTTATTAAAATGTATAGTTTGTTCTTGAGGACATAACAAAAATGTTAATCAATTTAAGAAGTTATATATAAAAAAAGTCTTCACACATAGTACAATCTTTCTTCTTAATACAGTATTTGGGAAAATATTGGTTAAATCTGCAACCACTATAGATATAGTATAAACATCTGGATGTGACTGTATTTAATGCGTAGTTTTATGATTCAAATGGATCCAGTATTACATACAACAAGGGTAACAATATGAAAACAAAGTGAAAATAACAGAAAGGAACACAATGACAATGGCAATGTAACAAGACAAAAAAAGGCATAACAACATGAACATTATGTAAAAGACATTTTATATGGGAGTTGATTGTGTTCTCTGGAATGGTCTCTAAATGCTGATGTCACCGAATTCATGTAAAGTGTGGAGAAGTGTCAGTGGTAAAAAGACAAAACAAGACAAAAATGATGAGATACTTTTGTGTCAGTTCCCAAATTCATTCTTTTTGTTAGTTAGTTTTAATTAGTTTTTAGAGCATGTTTGCTAGTTTTTATTAATTATTGTTTTTTTCTGAATGCTTAGTTTTAGTTTAGTTTTAGTACTAGTTTTAGTTATTTCATAGATTTTATCTTCCTCACCATCCTATTCAAAGAAATTAGTGAGGCACGGATCAGTGGGTTACCCTGGTCACTTTATTTGGGGGTCGGGTTAGGCCGGCTCATTGACTGAGCAGAGACACAAACACATGTACACTATGATGTATAAATTCCCTATAGCAGGTTGGGGGGGTGGGGGTGCGATCCATACACAACGTAACTTATGTGAAAACAATGCAAAGATGTGCAAAGCATGAGAGGAGATACACAAAGCAGCCAGCACTAAACCAGATAGAAGCATATATAAACCAGCTAACCAGCAGTTAAAGCAGATAGAAATATATATAAACCAGCTAACCAGCAGTTAAAGCAGATAGAAACATATATAAACCAGCTAACCAGCAGTTAAACCAGATAGAAACATATATAAACCAGTTAACCGACAGATAAACCAGATAGAAACATATATAAACCAGCTAACCAGCAGTTAAAGCAGATAGAAACATATATAAACCAGCTAACCAGCAGTTAAAGCAGATAGAAACATATATAAACCAGCTAACCAGCAGTTAAAGCAGATAGAAACATATATAAACCAGCTAACCAGCAGTTAAAGCAGATAGAAACATATATAAACCAGTTAACCAACAGATAAACCAGGTAGAAACATATATAAACCAGCTAACCAGCAGTTAAAGCAGATAGAAACATATATAAACCAGCTAACCAGCAGTTAAACCAGATAGAAACATATATAAACCAGTTAACCGACAGATAAACCAGATAGAAACATATATAAACCAGCTAACCAGCAGTTAAAGCAGATAGAAACATATATAAACCAGCTAACCAGCAGTTAAAGCAGATAGAAACATATATAAACCAGCTAACCAGCAGTTAAAGCAGATAGAAACATATATAAACCAGCTAACCAGCAGTTAAACCAGATAGAAACATATATAAACCAGTTAACCGACAGATAAACCAGATAGAAACATATATAAACCAGCTAACCAGCAGTTAAAGCAGATAGAAACATATATAAACCAGCTAACCAGCAGTTAAAGCAGATAGAAACATATATAAACCAGCTAACCAGCAGTTAAAGCAGATAGAAACATATATAAACCAGCTAACCAGCAGTTAAAGCAGATAGAAACATATATAAACCAGTTAACCAACAGATAAACCAGGTAGAAACATATATAAACCAGCTAACCAGCAGTTGAAGCAGATAGAAGCATATATAAAGCAGCTAACCAACACTTAAACTGCACAGAAACATATATAAACATATATAACCCAGTTCATCATCAGTAAAACACACCTTAGCAGATATCTCATCTCTTAATCATCTCCAGTTCCATTATTAGCCAACTTTGTTTCACTTCAGTTCAGCTAGCTGTAGCTAGTAACACAGAAGTTTTTTTTTAACATTATAACAGGTTCCATACCTCTGTATTTGGATTAGTTTTCATCCTCCTCTGTTCTCCTCTTCTAAACTGTGCAGTTAAGGGTTTGGAAGGCTTTTTCATGGTGATAAACTCTCCAGTCTTTACCTGGATGCTAGTCCTGTCTGTCTCTGTCATTCATCTCTACTCTCTCGCTGTCACTCATGCGCACACACAGTGAGCAAAAAAAAAAAAAAAAAAACCCGACCCCACTCATCACTAAAGTAAACCCCAGACAGGACTGTGCTGCTTTGTCCCAGCTTTAGTCTGTATGTTCCAGGTAGAGTGGGGACCAGAACACGACTGGAAACCACCAGTGACCAGACATGACAGACTGTGAAGTGTTGTATGCTGATGCTAGCTAAAATTGCTGGAGCGAAATAAATCAATTTGATATCAATCTGACATCGACAAAGACGAAAACAAAGGGAATTTTATCCATAATTTTTATACATTTTTGTTAGTTTTGTAAGCTCACAATACAGTTTAAATTAGTTATTAGTTCTTTTAATTAGAGTTTTTATTTATTTCAGTTAACGAAAATGTTTTTTCAATTTTAGTTTTTGTCATTTCGTTCGTTTTTGTTAATGATTATAACCTTGGTGTCCACACATGCCGCGACATGTTTCTTCTTCTTCTTCGCTTTTTGTAACGTACGTCAACATCCTTTTTTTTTTATTCACCTGACTCTAGTGATATATCATTTGCACTACTCACAAAAACCACCTCTTGCTAAAACTTTAAATAAAAAAATTTGACTTTTGGTGAAACTGTCATTTTTCCATTCGGTAAATTTTTATGCGCAAGTTATATTTGCGCAATTTGAGGGTCAATGGAAAAGCAACTACAGTCTGATACAGCATCAGTGCTTGAGTAAAGAACCTGTGTTCTTCTGTAAGCTCTTCACAAATGCAAACCAGTCGGTGTACAACCTAACATGATCCACTTGTGTTTAGAGCCCCACACTGGGGTTGTGTTTTGCTCCCTCTTACTGTATTTCTAATTATAAGGCTTCTGTGCAGTCCGGTGACACTTGACCGAGGCTGTCCAAACCGTGTTGATGCTCCATTGTTGCATCCGACACATCAAAGCTGTTGAACCGACAACAAAAGCCTGTGAGGCAGCTGACAGGTGTGGTAAATAACCCTGTCTGCGACCCTGTGGATTCCTTTGAGGATGCTGCTTACAGTTAATAAGGTTCGAGACAAGCTGTAGTGTTTCTGTCAGCTCTGGTATTAGGAAGTGGATTTTCAAGCCTGTGTGTCACACACTGGTTTAGGGTTGTGATACAAGCGTCAGTGGTTCAAAGGATTGTGTTGTGACCAGGTCCTGCTCTGAGGAGCCTCCTGGAGGGATGCAGACTGGCTGTGATGTGCTCGTAAAAATAACGCGGTGAGAGGTTTCCTAAAAACAAACACACGAGTTATTCTAGCCTCTATAAAAATAAACACATTTTAAATGGTCAGTGTGTAAGATTTCAGGTAATTTAGGAAGATATGGTCACATAGACTGAATATAATATTGAAAAGGTTGTTTTCATGAGTGTATAATCCAGTGTTTTTTCAGCCTTGGAGTCAAGACCCCACATGGGGTTGCCTGGAATTCAAATGGGGTCGCCTGAAATTTCTCGTAACTGATAAAACAAAAAAAAAAAAACAAAAAAAACGTACTAATAAAAATTATATGGATAATTGAGAGAGACAATCCCAATACATAAAAGACATGACAAGCTGTGAAGCTGAAACTGCAGTACTGTGGTTCTGTTTATCTGTCAAATATTCATTGTGGTCAGTTTCAGATGCTGCAGCTCTTTCATAATTCATAGTCTGAGTTCTTGTTTGTTCAGTATTAATTGTCAGCCTTGTAAATCCAAGCTGGACTGACTGTACATATCCTGACCAAGGAAAAAAAAAAATCCTCCCTTTGTGCCGTAATCTCCACCTGGCTTTTCTGCCTCCAACCTTAATAATATGCATTATATAGACTAAATGTAATCTAAAATTAATGTTTATTAGCAACATAGTAGGCCTGTAACGGTACACGTACCGAACCGTTTCGGTACACACCTGTTCGGTTCGGCACACAGCTGTACCGAAACGGCACAGTATGTTGACAAAAAGAAAAAGGAACGAAAGATGTCGTTTAATGCGGAACTTTAAATCCGCGCAAGTTTCACACGGACATATTAAAGGACACGCACATTGACCCAAAATACCAAATAGCAGCTGATATAAGGTAAAAAACAAAAAACAAAAAACAAAACAAAAAAAACAAATATGATGTGAACCTGGAAGGAAGAGACTGAAGACCCTCCACCATCAGTACAGTCCAGTTTGGATCACTTCAGGTCCCGGTGAAAGACAACAACGAGGAAAGAGACGGAGATAAGACGGACGTTGTTTGGCCCCTAGGAACTACGGTAGTTCTAAAACACACTAGCTCTCTCTCTCTCTCTCTCTCTCTCTCTCTCTCTCTCTCTCATGCACGCTGTATAACAGAGGAATAAACCTCGGAGTTGGCCACTGACAGTATATAAAAATAAAGTTTCACTTTCGTTTCACGCCAGCGTTAGTTACGTTAGTTATGGACCGCACCCCCCCACCCCCCGGCTCCGACCAAAAAAAACAAAACAAAAAAACAACAAACAAACCATCCCCCAGACAAATCGTACGTTCCATGCGCGCGCACACTCAAACACACACACACACACACATACACACAAGTACACACAGTGTCCAAAACAATTTATTCTCTGTCCTAAAATAAATAATTTGGTTCAGTTTGTTGTCAATGTTGCTCTTCAGTTTGTTTAAACAGAATACCAGTTTACCCTCCTGTTGATGTTGAACTTCATGCAGAATTTTTTTGCTGATATTTTTCTGCAGATTGTGAACTGACAGAACTGTGATTAGATTTTTCTTGTTTGTTCAAAACTACCTGTCAGAGAAAAGTGCAATACTAATGTTTAAAATACATTTAGTCATATTAATAATTTATTTTATTTTCTATTTGATTTATAGTAGCAGAATTATATTATTCCTGTTTTTCTATATTCTATTGTGTCCAAAAATTGGGGGAAAAATGTTAAAAAATTCATAAATGTATTAAAGACATTTTGAGGGGTTTTCTTTCTTCCCGTACCGAACCGAAAAAAACCGAACCGTGGCTTTGAAAACCGAAAACGTACCGAACCGAAAATTTTGTGTACCGTTACAGGCCTACAACATAGTATAGCAAACTATCACATGATCAAAAATAAATTAATTTTAGCAAAAAAAAAAACAAAAAAAAGTCTCTGTTTTGAATGTCTGGGGTTGCCAGAAATTTGTGATGTTAAAATAGGGTCATGAGCCAAAAATGGTTGGAAACCACTGGTATAATCACATGAAAAGGAAAAATGCTATTTAAGGCATGAATCCACCATGTTGCGCTACTTTATTTCCATTTTTTTTTAGCAGGTGGCTTCAAATGGTTGACTATATTACCATTTCCTACAGTGTTTTGAGACAGGACCAGAGTTTATATCCCCCAAAATAAAAAAAAAAAAAAAAAAAAAAAAGTGAAGTACATTAAAGAAAGCTGCTTCTCACATGAGACTTCAACTGTAGGACAGGGTAAGGACTGAAATGTGCAATTCCACCATACAAACATTATTATTATTATTATTATTATTATTATTATTATTATTATTATTATTATTTCTTTTTTTTTTAATTTCTTTTTTTTTTTTTTTTTTTTACAGAGTGGGGAAGCAAAATTTACAATATTTTGAGGCAGGGATTGAAAGACAGTGTATGACCAATTAGTTTATTGAAAGTCATGAGAATTTATTTGCCACAAAAAAATTTACATAATAGAAAATGTTTTTATTCTATGTGTCCTCCTTCTTTCTCAATAACTGCCTTCACACGCTTCCTGAAACTTGTGCAAGTGTTCCTCAAATATTCGAGTGACAACTTCTCCCATTCTTCTTCAGTAGTATCTTCCAGACTTTCTCGTAATAGTTTTGCTTATAGTCATTCTCTTCTTTCCATTATAAACAGTCTTTATGGACACTCCAACTATTTTTGAAATCTCCTTTGGTGTGACGAGTGCATTCAGCAAATCACACACTCTTTGATGTTTGCTTTCCTGATTACTCATATGGGCAAAAGTTTCTGAAAAGGTATGGATAATAGTGTTAGGTATGATTATGACATCAATATATGTTTGGTTTCAAAACAATTGATGTAGTGCCTGCTGAGAAAAAACAACTAAATGTTCATTGTAAATTTTGCTTCCCCACCCTGTAATTCATTCACATTTTGGGGTATTTTATATAACTAATTACATTTTACATGAGTACACATACTTTTGAAATAAATGCAAAGCCACCTGTAAATATTACAATGTTTGTCAGTTTTATTAATTTTCTACAGTATTTTACATTAGGGCTTGGTAATAACATTATAATAGTGAAGCAAAAGTTTTTTTTGTTTTTTGTTTCCAGTAATGGTCGGTAATACCAGATAATTATCAAAGTAATAAGCAGGTATGTATGGTTGGTGCATCACATTTTGGCACAGGGTATCCTTAGAACAGCCTTTCCCAACCTTTTTGAGGTTGGCACATATTTTACATTTGAAAAATCACAAGGCACAGCATCAAACAAAAATGTCACAAAAAGTATATTTAATGAAATATAAAGCAAATCTAGTCTCAGTTTATATCAAACTGGGAGAAAAATCCAAGGCACCCTCTTTAAACATTAAAATACCTTTATTAACATGGCATGACCCAAAAAACACTGTTTTTTTTTTTTTTTTTGGTCTAGATATGACCGTGCCATGTTAATAAAGGCATTTTAATGTTTAAAGAGAGTGCCTTGGATTTTTCTTCCAGTTTGATATCTACTTTATGAATCTCTTTTTCCAAAGAGCACCTTGAACAAACTCTTTTTTGGTCCGAGAAGCATTCCTTCCCATGAATTTTTTTAACCTAGTCTCAGTTTACTTAGTCAATGTGAAACTTGGGCCTGTTTCGTTGAACACAAAGCTGATATTCTAGCAAGAACTGAAGAAAGACATGGGATGAGGAACCTGAGCGGGGTGCGTCAGCGACCCCACAGATGGACCTCCGACTTACAGATTGAAATATAACAGAGGCATATGCCCCCCACCCAAACCCGATCCACGGGTCCACGCATCACTAGTGAGGGGGGCTTTATCAACAGAACGCACTGCATGGGGGCCAGTTCACTTTCATTTTCACTTTGCAAAGGAAAACTGTTGTTGTAGAGTGGATCACTGGCATGTGCAGTCGTACATAATACCATTCGCTCACAGTACCAAACAGGTGAAACTGGATAGTCTTCCACGACACACCTGATGATTTCTCATGGCACACTTCTGTGGAGCAGCACAGTGGTTGGAAAACCCTGCCTTAGAATATAATTTTTCAAAACATGGGGTTGGTGTCTTTATTAATGTGTTGACAGTTGGTTTAGGCCAGGGGTCTCAAACATGTGGCCTGAGGCCCAAATGCGACCCACCAATGGTTCCATTCTGGCCCATGAATTTGCTAAGTGTAAAAATTCCACAGTCAAGGCTGTTGAATTCATTGTAGTTCAAGTTCCACATACAGACCAAAATGATCCACATTTAAATAATAGCATAAAAACCTACAAAAAGTAATGAGTCCCTATTTTCTTTTCGGTTTGATGTGGGGAAAAAAATGTTACTTAATTTTATTATGCCTATGAATAAGGACAACTTCAAAGTTTTGATTTTGTTTTAGTGCAAAAAATAACATAAAATTATGAAAATATTAACATTTACAAACTATCCTGTAACAATAAAATGTGAAAAACCTGAACAAATATGAACAACCTGAAATGTCCAAAGAAAATTAAGCACAATTTTAACGATTTTCTGCCTGTTACTAAGTGTTTAGTGTCTTTGTAGATCTGATCCATAATGAACATGTAGAAATGATAAGTTGAAAGCATAACATTCTTAAAATTGCACTTAATTTTCTTAAGAAATTTCCTTTTTTTCAGGTTATTCACATCTTTTTTGTTTGGGTAGTTTATAAAAGTAAGTATTTTCATAATTTAATTGAGTTTTCGCACTAAAACAAAGACAAATATTTGGAGTTGTCATTATTTATAGGTTATTCTGCTATTATTTTACTGGTCTGGCCCACTGGAGATCGAATCGGGCTGAATGTGGCCCCAGAAAGAAAATGAGTTTGAGACCCCTGGTTTAGGCCTTAGTAAAAGAAACTCATGGTTAGGGTAAATAAAAGGGTTGGGTTTCTGGTTGGGGGATGGGGGTGGGGGGCTAAAATACCTCAGGTGTTGAAAACAGAGGCCAAGGACTCATGGTCAAACAGCAGAATGTGATGATTTATAAATGGCAATGGGATTATGTGTAACAAGACAAACAAAAGGTTAACCTGTTTAACCCTGACCATATTTTCAGGGGAAAAACACCTAAACAGACATACCCAAAGTAAATGAAGAATTACTTCACAATAATAAGGTTCATATGGATGTTCTTGGTGTCTGTGGACATTTAGAGACCTCACAGAATCTATTCCCATTGTCTAAAATATTATATCTATTACTATGCCTGAGTAAACTGTAACAAACTAACAGAGAAATTAGAATTTTTTATCCTCGCCTGTTTTTTTTCGGCTGGATTACCGATGACATGCATAAATTAATTGTTTGTGTCGGAGATTTTCAATAGCATATATTTCACCCCACAAAGATTAAAAATCATGTTTGAACATTAAAGTTTGCACTAAAATACACTTTTGATGTACTTTTATTAACATCAGGGTCTAAACCTTGAGCAAAAGTTGAAAAAAAAAAAATCATTGTCCTGGTTATTATATTTTTATAGTAGATGAAAATTAATATAATTTTTAGGCCCGCGGGCGGGCTGATAGGGCTAAAGGGGTTAAAAGATTTAAGACCAAACCATTTGTTTCTATGTTGATAAAAACACAATAATCTGCTAACAGTAAAATGTTTACAGTGCAATATTTAGATTTTTATAATTTGTTACCAAAACTTAATTTTTACATACACAAGATCATCACAAGATTATAAGACCAAGTACAAACCATTTGTCAGGGTGACAAAATGCAAAATTAGACCTAATTTCATAATAGATTTAGATTAAAACAAACAGCGAGAGAGATAATGGTTCTTTAACTGTGTAAACCAGGGGTCTCAAACTCATTTTCTTTCAGGGGCCACATTCAGCCCGATTTAATCTCCAGTGGGTCGGACCAGTAAAATAATAGCATAATAACCTATAAATAATGACAACTCCAAATTTTTGTCTGTGTTTTAGTGCAAAAAAAAAAAAAAACATTAAGTTATGAAAATACTTACTTTTATAAACAAAAAAGATGTGAATAACCTGAAAAAACTTAAATTTATTTTGAAAAATAAGTGCAATTTTAACAATATTCTACCTCAACTTATCACTACTACATGTGCATTATGGATCGGATCTACAAAGACACTGAACACTTAGTAACACGCAGAAAATTGTTAAAATTACTGCTTAATTAGTGCTTTTCTTTAGACATTCAGGTTTTTCATATTTGTTCAGGTTATTCACATTTTATTGTTACGGGATAGTTTGTAAATGTAAATATTTTCATAATTTAATGTTATTTTTTGCACTAAAACAAAGACAAACATTTGAAGTTGTCATTATTTATCATAGACACAACGTAAGATTATTGTCACATCAAACCAAGAAGAAAATATGTAGGTTTTTTTGTAGGTTATTAGGCTGTTATTTTACTGTAGATCATATTGGTCTGTATGTGGAACCCGAATTATAATAAGTTTGACAGCCTTGACTGAGGAATTTTTGCACTTTGTAATTTCATTCCACGGGCCGGATTGGAACCTTTGGGGTATTTGGGCCTCGGGTCGCATATTTGAGACCCCTGGTGTAAATAAGTGATAAGAAAGTCCTTCATCTTGTGTTTGGATTTTTTAAATTATTATTATTTTAAAGTATTTTCTCTTTGCTGATTTCCCAAACAAAAGCAGAACATGTCCATGATCAAAGTTACAAGATGTTTACTGCAGCCGTCCAAAAATGACTAAACCTTAATACAGAATACACTAAACCATGTACGTATACAGTCCATCTGCTATTTGAAAGGTTGTACTGTCCTAGTTTTCTAGTGTATTTTTGTAATTCTGTGCCACTTTCTGTACTCAGGCGTTCACTAAGAGAGAATATCTTTACTGAATCTGAAAAACCCTGGCGTGGACCCATTATGTGGATATCTGTGCTCCCAATGAATTTATCAGCACATAATGTGAGTGATTTAAACTTGGCTGAGTGTGCTTAAAACACATCCGTTTTGTTTCTTTGTCACATCACGATAACCTTTGTCATTCAGAGTTAGATGCATTTTATCTGATTGCAATGGAGTTTGTGGAACTTTATACAAACTTCTTTTGACAAGTTGCCCAGCACTGAAGGGAATGGAAGAAACTTCTGCAGAAGTCATCAATGTGGCAAGGCCAGGCTGATGCTGTAACAAAGAGACGACTGTCAGTGCTTTTCAAACTTCAAAACACTTCTATCACAAAGAAATACATCACAATGGCAGCAGACGGAAACAAAATGATGCCCTTAAAATTTTAAATTGAGGTCACAGATGAGATCAGATGATGTAAAAACCATCATTTAGGAGGAAGAAGAACCGTTTCTGAGCAAAACATAATGAAAATTTAAGGAGGAAGGTCAGGTTCAGTTCTAGACACTAAATGAGTTACATAGAACTAACAACCTGACAGTGGTAATTAACTGCAAAGATGGAAATGATGTAAAATAAAGGTCATATGTGTATGATTTAGAAGGATTAAAAAAAAAAAAAAAAAACTCACTCCAAAAATAGAATAATTATGGCTTCTTGAGAGTGTAATTATATAACACATCTCTACCTTTTCATTTCCTCAGTGTTATAACCCAGCTCCACTAGGGGTTAGGGCGAGTAAAGGAAGTAACAAAAGCAACCGGGAGGTAGCAGATGTTAAGTGCAGTTTCTTTTATTTTGTAGCACTCGGTTGAATAAGCAAAAGTCAAACACTGAACACAAAGAGGGCCGAACAAATACTGCCAAATTAAATTTTTATTTTATTTATTTATTTATTGGGGACAGTGCATATTAATGAACATCTACAACAATTGCAGCAGCAGATTGCAGCAGCAGTGCTAATTTCCATCTGTAGTCCCTAGGCAGGTGACAGGAAAGACAGTTGACAAAAAGGCCAAACATCATAAAAACACACAGAACAACACAGTGAGGACAAACTACTGATGGTCTCAGGCTTGGTTTTCCTTCATCTAATGTTTAAGTTGTGATTTGAAGGAGGCATATGATTGTCAGTCTCTTATGTTGAGTGGTGAGCTGTTCCAATATTCAGTTCCAGTGACTGAAAGTGTAGTTTGTCCAACAGTAGTGCACCTTCGTGGCCCCTCCCAGTCTCCTGGAGCTGTGGCCCTGGTGGCCCCTCCCACTGACAGAGCGGGATTTGATAAAATCTGTCAAGGGAGGAGGGGCAAGTCCATGCAAAACTTATATATCAGGCAAGCATCCTACTATAATGTGCGTTTCGTGTCCGTCCGGTGTCCGTCCGATCGATGTTGCAGCACGGGAGGTCGTTTGGGTGCAATGCTGCTGTTGCACCACAGGAGGGCGTCATGCTATCGTACAATGGCGCTAGTATTTGAAAGTCACAAAATTATTAAAATTAAGAAATTTATATTTATCTAAAACAATGCAGTGGTGGAAATTTTTTTAAATTTTTTTTTTTTGGTCAAATATTTTTATGGCTTTTTTAAAAAGTGATTCTGTGGGTTTGAGTGTTTTGCCAGCAGCAAGTGACCAGGAAGTTATACAGTATTCAATGTGAGAGAAAATTATACAATGTAAAAACATCTTAGCAGCATATAGGGTCAAAAAGGGTCTGACTTCTTTAAAATTTTGCACATTAAAATGTACTGTCTTCTTCAGTCGCTTTATGTGTTGTTTAAATGTTAATGTTGGGTCGAAGGTTAACCCGAGGTACTTGAACTCTTTGACTAAATCACACACAGCTAACCTAAAAGAAATATTCAGTAACAAAGAGAGAACCACTTCTACCTGATCAAACAAAGAACAACAAAGAGGGGCCAGTATCTGGTGGCTAAACTATTCTACTCTAGACAGAAGGAAAACCTAACACAAAATAAAACAGCTACTTCTTCTCTAGAAGGACTCTCTTTAACATTGCAAAATTTATAAATATTTACTAATAATCTAACCTAAAGCCAAAAAGGGAAAACAAGCACAACAGCTGGTGAAACACACTGGAGCTGGAACAAAACAAACTACCTACTATAGGCAAATGAAAGAACTACCGTATTTTCGGGACTATAGAGCGCACCTGAATTTAAGCCACACCAAGGTTATAATAGTTTTGGATTTTTCATTATAGTTTAGTTTTATTTAGTTTTGACTTTTTTTCTCTAATTCAGTTAGTTTTAATTTGTTTTTAGAGCAGGTTTACTAGTTTTTATTAGTTTTCATTTTTTCTAAATGCTTAGTTTTAGTTTAGTTTTAGTATTAATTTTAGTTTTGTCGTATCTTTTATCTTCTTCACTGTCGTATTCAAATAAATCCCGTACAGGACTCTGCTGCATTCTCCCAACTTTAGTCTCCATGTTGCTGGTGGAGTGGGGACCAGAAGACGACTGTAAACAAGCGATGAGAAGTGACGGACCATATGGTGCCACCAGCTAAAATTGCTAGAGTGAAATAAGCCACTTTCGTATCAATCCGATGTTGTCAAAGACAAAAACGAAGGGAATTTCATCCATAATTTTTATGTTTTAGTTAGTTATCATTTTTTCTTTTAATTATAGTTTTTATTTATTTCAGTTAACAAAAATGTTTTTTCAATTCTAGTTTCTGTTATTTCGTTAGTTTTCGTTAACGATAATAACCTTGAGCCGCACCCACCAAATTTGAAAAGAAAAAAATATTTGTACATATATAAGCCACACCTGACTAAAAGCTGCAGGTGTCCACATTGTAACATGAGATATTTACACAGAAAGATGGTAAACAGACAGATTATTTAAGTATTTATTTCCATACCTTAACTGCTTTTTTCCAAACAGTGCCTGTAACACAGCAGTAAAACGGCAGTAACATGGCTGGTTCAAAAACCCAGAAAAGTCATTGATCTTTATCTTCATCTTCCTTCTGCTCATTGGAACCACTGCAGTCATCTTCTTCAGTTGAACAAAGGTTCCGCCACACACCTTCTACGTCTCTCTTCCGTTGTCTCTCATTGTCACTTCCGTGCTGCAGCTCTATTTCCTTCTTAACCCTTTCATGCACGAATTATGAGAACCTTAGTCAAGATTTTTTTCTTCAGTGTTTAGCCATGAAAAAAACAATGCAATCAAGTTTGTTTTTTTTTTCTATGGAGTTACAAAAATATCCATGCATTTAATTTTTGAAGTAAAGAAACGTGTTTAAAACCCAATATCAGACAGTGATATGAAAACAATGAAATAAAAAACATTTTTAATGCTGCTGATCTGATGTCTTCTCACATTTTAACATATTCTAATGCTAGTAATTACTCACTTCATGGAGATAATATGCAAAAAAAAACCTTCTTGTCTAACAAATAACAACTGATTTACACTCAAACATGTTAGTGCAGATCCGGTTTATCAAGAACAGTAAAGTTACAGTAATGATCTGAATTACAGTGTTTGGGATGGTGCATAAGCGTCCACTGTGTTGGCTGATATGGAACTAAAACAACAAAACCCATTAATATACAAGAGAACAGCTGGAAAAGAACTGTCCACTGGAGTGGACAGTGCATGAAAGGGTTAAACAGACACATCGATTGCTTTTAACTTAAAAGCTGCATCTTATGCATTTCTTCGTGTGTTTTCCATGTTGAGGGTTTGTGCATGACACGCAAAATGATTGTTAAAAGTTAAGCTTAAAACTTCTCCTCCTCATCACCTCTTCCACCCGTCTGTCTTGCTTTAGTGCTTCCTGCTAGATCGCCCCCTGGAGGCCGTTAACCCGTAAAAATCTATACTTAAGCCGCATCGTTGTATAAGCCGTAGGGTTCAAAGAGTGAGAAAAAAGTAGCGGCATAATCCGTCGCTCATTCGTTTGTTGTGTTGCTTTTGCCGTCCACCATGGCGCTGCACCCCCAGTCACGTGATAGCTCTAACGTCGGTGCAAAGGGTCCTTTCAAAGAATACAACTCAGTGATGAAAGCAATCCCCTCTGGCTTACTTAATTTAATGAAAAGTCACTCATCCTTCTGTCAAGAAATTAGGCCAGAGTTGTTTTTGAATGGCATTAATATACAAGACAAGAAATGTAACAATAAACATATAAGACAAATTTTTCAAGATAAAAAGAGGTTTTCACCACAAGGAAAATTTTATTGGCGCTCTTATTTCGAGGACATAGACTGGGAAAAGGCATGGCTTTTACCTCACAAATACTGTATCCATAACAAAGTAAAAGAAAATCATTTCAAAATTCTTCATTAGATATATCCTGTCAACTCTTTCATTTCAAAATTCAAGGATGTTGATAACTCCTGTGTTTTTTGTGGACATGCTGATGAAACTTTAAACCATTTGTTTTTTTAATGCAACATCACAAAGCAATTTTGGTCTAACTTGTATTCTTATATCTTCACCCAAATTAGCATGTCATACTGTTTTTCCCTGAAAGATGTTATATGTTAATGAGGAAAATAAGAACAAGTGTCTGCAGTATTTAGTTAATTTTTTCATTTTATTGGGAAAATATTTCATTCATAAGCAAACATTTTCAGCCTCCAAACCAACCTTTCCTCATTTTTTAATTGAATTTAACTCACCTTATAAATCCTTAGCCCTTGTTAATAATAAAAAAAGACATTTCTTGATAGCTTTGATAAGATATTTAATGTATCATCTGACATTTAATGACATTTTAGAAGAGAAATTATTTATGTATTTATTTTATTTTTTGTATATGAATTATTGAAAATGTATTCTGTACATATACTGATTCTATAATTTTATTCTATTTTTGTATCTGTATTACATCTCATGTATTGTGTGCATTGTGTATATGTTAAGTCACTGGTTCCCAACCTTTTTTAGCTCGTGACCCCATTTTAACATCACAAATTTCTTGTGACCCCAGACTTTCAAAACAGAGAGATTTCTTTTTTTTGCTAGAATTAATTTGCTTTTGATCATGTAATAGTTTGCTTACTACGTTGTAAATAAATGTTAATTTAAGATGACATTTAGTCAATGTAATGTATATTATTATGGACAGAGGCTGAAAAGCCAGGTGTAGATTACAGCACAAAGTGAGAATTTTCTTTTCCTTGGTCAGGATATGTACAGTCAGTCCAGCTTGGATTTACAAGGCTGACAATTAACACTGAACAAACAAGAACTTAAACTATGAATTATGAAAGAGCTGCAGCATCTGAAACCGACCACAATGAACATTTGACAGATAAACAGTATCACAGTGCTGCAGTTTCAGCTTCAGTTTGTCTTTTATGTATTGGGATTGTCTCTCTCAACTCACCATATCTTTTTTATTAATTTTTTTTTTCTTTTTTTTTTTTATCAATTACTTGAAATTTCAGGCCACCCCATTTGAATTCCGGGTGACCCCATGGTTGAAAAACACTGTGTTAAGTGTTTGACCATATTATTAAATTTATATCTAAATAAAGTAAAAAAAAAAAAAAAAAAAAAAAAAAGTTGAAGATCCCTACTAAAGCCTTTCACAATACAAGCAGATGTTAATACTAACTAAACGAAGGAGATGAGGCAAAACAACCCACCGGCTGTAACACTCAGATGGAGCCACCCACCATCCACCAAGTTACACCACCATGTTTCTACAGCAGACTGGAACAGCCTTCCTGCTTTACTTTTCTCTGCTCTGTAGCAGGTCTTCTACTTGAGAGTGGATTATATTTAACCCGTAAAGACCCAGGGTGACTTTTATGGCGGTTTCCAAATGAATGTTTCTCTCTATTTAACCTTTCCTATGTGATTTATCACCATTTATTATCATATTATCCTCTGTATTTTGCTTTTTTTTTCCAGTGAAAATCATCTGTTTTCCTATGTTTAATTGACTGATCATGAAGATGTTCATAAAAGCTCAGGATAAAGTCAAAGGTTATTGTATCAAAACAGAAAAAAATGAAGAAAAGGTGACTTTAGAGTAAAATTTCTCATTAACTGAACATAAACCCAGTGTCTCCATCCACTGTCATTGATCCAGCTTTGTGGGTTTTACTGGTGAGTCAATGTTGTAGAAGATGACAATGTTTCCATGGTAACTAGCCTGTGAACGTCCAAATGGGTCATATCTGATGACCATGAAAAGACGACAAACTGTATTTTACACCAATTATTCACATGGATTGATAGGATTAGTGGATCAACAGTTTAGATCAGTAGATGCTTTTGGTCAATGGTAGATGTTTGGGTCTCTATGGGTTAATATCCTCATAACTAAAAAGCCCAGAAGTGGCTGGCTCTAAATGAGGGTGAGGGGATTTGTTTCAATATCTGAAACTTCACCACCAGATGTCACTGAATGTCAGAAATATCACATACAGAACCTTTAAATTAGTATCAAATAAGATCAAAACTCAAAATTGAAAGGTTAATGAATAAATGTATTTTTTTTTCTCTTCTCTTGAAATGAAATTATATTACCTCTGGGGTTTTACCTGTAAGTGTTTTCTCACAAGCCTCAAATCTTTCAGGTGTTTGAAAGGACTCCCATTTTGTGTCATTTGCCCTGAGTCTCAGTTTTTGACTGTTTCTGATCATAAGTTGTAATACTGATAATAATACTGTCATACTGAAAAATTCTGAGACATGGAGACATGAACAGATACGCTGAATTCTCGTATCGAAAAGCCTTTAATTGCAGCAAGGAGTCAAGTACGTACGGCAGTTGCAGCAGTTGAGTGACTAGTTCAAAGGACTGGAGCTCCTATTACAGAGGAAAAAAATGTCCCATCCAACAATAATCATGACAGTGTTTGCATGTGTGTTTGCAGCGCTAAAGTTGTGACTTCATCTTACAGAGACAGTTCCTGGTCTGGGCTGAGGCGCTTCTCAGGACAGATCATGATGTTCCAACAACAACAAAGGGTCATTATAAACATAAGGCACATACACAGAAATAGTCTAACCCAATATTCATGTTGTATTTTTCCATTAAATACCATCAACAGACACTAGGGTTGAGCCCAAAAAGCCCCATCGTCCATACTTCTGCCAGAAAATACTTCATCATTTATTTATTTAGTTGGTTATTTTCAAGTCATTCGTCTTATTTGGAACCTCTAATAGTGATTTTGATGTCTCCTGTGTCTGGTTTGTTTGACAGATTTGACTGACAACTGACAACTGCTGAGTCTGACTTTGGGGTTTTGATTTATTAAATAAAACTTTATCTCTTTTTTCCCCCTTTTTTCTGACATACAGCTTTACTGTAATTGGGGTAAACAGGTTCCACTAACATGTGAAATCACTTTGTTACTTCCTGAGGCTCAACGTTCAGTGAGTCAGTGAGCTAACACTTAGCGTGGTGCTTTTCAACCTTCGGGTCGGGACCCCGCATGGGGTTGGCAGGAATTTAAATGGGGTCTCCTGAAATTCTAGTAATTTACAAAAAGAAAAAGAAAAACTCATGAATAAAAAATATATGGTGAGTTGAGAGAGACAATCACAAAACATAAAAGACATGACAAACTGTGAACCTGAAACTGCAGCACTGTGGTTCTGTTTATCTGTCAAATGTGTCATGTCGGCTCCCAGACTGTGTCTGGATTTTGTCTGTCTTTTCTGTTTTGTCTGTCATTTCCTGTTTTATTTTGTTAAGTTTCCCTCATGTGTCATGTGTGCTGTCTTTACTTCCCCTCCTTGATTGTTTCACCTGTGTCTGATTACCTGACTCCACCCTGATGTGTTCCACCTGTGTCTGATTGTCTTCCTGCCCTCTTGTGTATTTAAACCCTGTGTCTTCCCCTGTTTGTTTGCTACACTCGTGTGCTTACTCACCAGCGTTTTTGGATCCTGTCAGTCTGTCTGCCCGTTGTGACCCGTTTTGTCTACCGACCACCGATTCTGCCTGTTCCTGTTCTGCCTGCTCGTCTGTTTGTGACCTGGTTCGTTCATCCGACTTCCGATTCTGCCTTTTCCCCCGGATACCTCAGCCTCCAACGATTACCTGTGTGTCGACTCTTCGCCTGGATTACTGACTGTGAGTTTTGCCTGTCCCTCATGTCCCGTTGCCTATCATATTGCCTCCCCGTGTATGACCTGGACTGTTTTTTGACACACCTCTGTTTTTTCCTAGTCGGGGTTCCGTTGGGTTTTTTCCGGCTCGGCCACACTAGCCGCCTGCTGACCACATTCACAGCCCAGACGTCAAGCCCTGAACTCAGCATCTTCACAGATTCACTAACCATTCTGTGTTGTGCTTTACCTCTTGTGACAGTGTTCAATGAACCCACTCGACTTAACGTCTGTCTTTTGGTCTTGCATTTGGGTTCAGCCTTTGTACCAGACCTGTTACAAAATGTTCATTGTGGTCGGTTTCAGATGCTGCAGCTCTTTCATAATTCATAGTTTGAGTTCTTGTTTGTTCAGTATTAATTGTCAGCCTTGTAAATCTAAGCTGGACTGACTGTACATATCCTGACCGAGAAAATCAAATTCTCACTTTGTGCAGTAATCTACACCTGACTTTTCTGCCTCTGTCTATAATATACATTATATTGACTAAATATTGTCTAAAGTTAACATTTATTTGCAACATAGTATAGCAAACTATTACATGATCAAAAACAAATTAATTATAGCAAAAAAAATGTCTCGGTTTTGAATGTCTGGGGTCGCCAGAAATGTGTGATGTTAAAATGGGGTCACGAGCCAAAAAAAGGTTGGGAACCACTGCCCTAAGGTCTCAGTCTTCCTGTTTTGTTTAAATTTTTTTCATTTGAGCAGTTAAATCATGGGTGAAAAGTGTATTGTAATGCGCTATTGAACATGTACCAAGTCAGAGATTACTGTATTACAGCTAATAGTAATCCGTTAATGTAATACATTACTTTTGTAACATGTTACTTCCAACACTGTAGCTCAACCATGACCCCACGTACTCCCATCCCTCCGCCCCTTTGGCCCAAATATGGCCACTTCCAGCTCTGTGACAGCTACCAAATTGCAAACTACTCTCTTTGAAACAGCACTTCAGAAACTAATGATGATGGAACCTTTCCTCCATCCACTAATGATACACAGTCTATGCTGTTATTTCCATTGGACCATTATTTTTTTTTAACACTTGCTGTATTTTGACATGTGTAGAACAAATCAGGTTTCTGGTGCAGATCACCTATGAAATATTTTCTGTTCTTCATAATTACAGTGGCCCTATTCAGACTTGATTAAAATGTGTCCTGAGTGATTCAGTCTGGAGAGGACAGTAATAAGACAAGGTGAAAACACACTTAACCACCCAGCCACTCAGGAAACATTTGGAGGTGGTGTGGGACGTGTATGTCTGCATTCCTGTAGCAGTCTGAACACAATAACGTCCTTGAATGGGTTGAAGGACTGAATTCTTTGATGCTGATGTCCTCCATGAAAATGGACCAGCATCATATCAAAGTGCTTTTATGGCACATGAAAATTATATTACAGGTGCCGCCTGCTGAGTGCAATGATATCCCACCACTTTTTTTATTTGTTCGTGAGGAAACTTAATATCTGTATTTAGAATATTTTGAGGGAAAAACAAACAGAAACAGGTCAAAAATGTCAAGTCAATATTTAAAGGCAGGGTGCAAGATGTTTTCCTGGAGCATTTTTTACTAAATTGCTTAAAATCCCCTTCACACCCTGATTACAACCAATTAACTAAATGCTCTAACACAAAAATAAAACAATTTTGTCACTTGTGGAATGGACAGGACTGAAAAAACATCAACCATTTTAAGCTCACAATGGAAATGATTGAACGATGATATGTCTATTAATTCAACTGCCACTTGTCCCTCCCCCCTCTGCGCATACCCTCTTTATGCATCGAGAACCGGTTCTTTTTGAGAACTGGATCCCAGTAGCTCCATTCCCTAGAATCGTTTGCCTGCCTGCTTAACGATTCTGCTTATCAATTCCACCTTCGTTGTGCATGTGCGATGGTGTCACACGTACGCTGTGTTGTTTTGGTCAGTACGTAGCCAACATGGCGTTGAGGCAGAAACGGTCTAAAAAGACGACACCAGGTCCACTGGAACACTGTCAAAGCTTCCATTTCTTCAAAAGGGTGGAATCCCTCCAATCTGCTCAAACATTTGTCCACAGCATGTGATTCATTTACAGGAATGTCACGTATTTGATACGCTACTTAGTGACACTTGTGAATCTAGCGGCAGAGTGAATGCCGGGCCCAGTTCCGGTGTGGGCAACAAATGTCGCACCCAAATACAAGTTTCCAAAGGTAGGGGAAATGAAATGAGGTGCACAACAACAGGAGACGAGCTGAGTCTAACTGGTTCCATGTAGTGGAAATGTGGTAATAGAGGAATTAGTAAAGCGCCTTAAGTTTCACTTTCACTGCACGCTGCTGCCCCCCCCCCCAGTATCACCTGTTATTATTTGTACAAACTGTATATGGTATATTTTCTGTGCAGATGGAAATATGGAATATGGAAACATCTCATTGCTTCAGATTACTTCAGATTTTTTAAGTAAACTCAACTTATCTAGTCTTACAGTGAAAATCTCCTACTCACCGTATTGATTCACAGCATCTTTTCAATGCAGGGAGAAAGAAAGCACAGCACCTTAAATGCTCAGTTTTACAGAGCCAGTGTGTTTAACTTGAATTGAAAGCTTACTCCTTGTTCTGTGTTACCAGTATGCTGGTTTAGCTGCACATAGATGGGGAAACTAGATCCAGTCACAAGTGATGATTTGAGACACGTGTGGAGAGACATTTCAGTGCAAACAGATGCTTACAGCTACAGACACAATTGGACTGAAATAAAAATGTCCAAAGACGTGACCATTTTTTCTCAACCTGAATGAGCCAATCCCATCATCAGAGGAGTCCCGTGTAAAGGGAATGAATACATGCATATACCACAGATGCATGTTCCAGGTACTGTAGGTGTGCAGGTATACATTCACCCACAGGCAGAACTGTAATGAAACATGAAAACTGTGACTGATGCAAGTACTGAATGCGTTTTCTGCTGCAGCCCATCATGAAAGTCATGGGAAATTGAACACAGTGTGCCCGCCTTGTTCCATCCAAACAGGTCAGGCTAGACTGCCCTCACCCCATTCAGGACTAATCTCAACTTTCCTCCATGTTCATCGCCTTGTAGATGAAAACATTGAACAAGGGTTGAACAAAATGAGGAGTGTTCAGATAAAAAGAGATTGCTCACCGGTTGCAGAATTACTTTTTTTTTTTTTTGTTGCTTGAAGCGATGCAATTTCGATGGCAGAATTTTTAGGTAATGTTAGACGTGGGCTTCAGCAGATACAGTTTATCTAAATGTGTCGAAGCTGTTGGACATTCAAAACACATCCTCAGTCCCTGCAGCTGTTCATATTATCTGTGCAACTTTTAGAATAATTAGTACATTTATACTGTGAAAACATTAGTATAGAATGATTTACTAGACTGTGGCTACACATACCTACACAGATATACAATATATAGTATTTATTAAAGCCCTATATCCAAGGGAGTAGGTTTGATTCTGACATTGGTGGGGACACAAAAGTGCTCCAAGGCAGCACTCCTGAAAGTTGATGTTTTATTTATTTTTTTTATTTTTTTTTTTACATTAGCAATCTTAATTTCATGTTATGTAGAGCTGATCAAACGAGCAAACAATCATAGTCAGAAAAAACAATTCAGTAATTGATATGTTTATAATGGATATCTGAATATCTAAGGACAATACAAGAATTTAATGCATTCTGCAAAGTTATTCTCATGACTAACATATCCATCATTATTTAACCTCACCTGTGAATTTACAGCCTCTCCTCCTCTATCTCCTCCTCTGCCTCCTCCCTCCTCTCTACTGTCTGTCACCTGACATAAATATGTTGATGCATGATATGAACAGATTATGGATACAGTGATCATAGAGTTTGATGGTACAGTTATTGTCGGAGAAAAAAAAGCTTTAACTTTCAATTATTACATGTAATTTATTCCTCAAAAATATGGATAAAATCATATCTAGAATGATGATGATGATGAAATTCTTTATTCAGTCATCACATAATAACCAGTGTCAACAACAGCACTTCAAACATTACAAACATTACCAACAGGTTATGACTGAAAAGGCCCAGGCAGAAGCAAAATGCTTATATTAATGCCTACATAACAAATTCAGCTACCCAGCATCCAATATAGGAAAAAGAAAAAAACAAAAAAACAATTTATCCAAGCAAACAAATAAGCAAAACATAAAAAGGTGAAAATATACCAGAGAAATAGAAAACTTAACCACCAAATTAATGGTAATTTAATGTAGACTCAAAAATAAATAATTTACCTTTTACTTGTTAGAGCTTAACAATTGTATCCTTCAAAAATTGCCTTATGTACCATTTTTTTAAATATCAAAAATGGGCTACACATTCTTAAATCCATACTGGCCTCATTCCATAGTTTAACTCTAACAACAGATATACATCTGCTTTTTGTCTCTTTTTTAGCTTTTTGTACAACAAATTTACAAACATCCCTCAAATCATATTTAGACTCGTGTTGAGAAGAACATTTGTACACAGACAGGGAGTAACTTTAATTTGGCTTTATACATTATTTGCATTATTTTATAGTAAACCAGATCATTAAATTTCATAATATGGGATTTCATAAACAATTCATTAGTATGTATTAGTATGTTCATAGTAACTGGCCTTATTAATAATACATATTGCTCGTTTTTGTAGGAGGACTATAGTATTTACAGTTGTTTTATATGTTGAGCCCCGCACACAGAATCACATTTAGAATCTGAGGTTTTATTGTATTTTCCCCACACATTTTCTTTATTTGTGTTTTTTGAACAGTTGCTCTCTTCCATAGAAATACATGAAAATAACAAGTAAAAATAACCTTTAAAAAGTGTATCTGTTTGGCATTAAATAGTGTCTTTTATTGTATTGATAGTGACTACACAGTAGTGGCTGGATATTGGTAGGGACGTGTCCCTACCCAATTCTACACCCTTGCCTATATCAAGAATGGTATTTTGAATTGGTATTTTTATTTCACTGTTTTGATTGTACAGCTGTTTTATGTCTTTAATCTATTCTTGTATTTTTGTTTTAGTTTTGGTTTTTCTCATGTAAGTTGTTTTGGAAAAAAGCATCTGCCAAATGCGTAAACGTAAGAATGATGTTTTCATACATTACCCATAATGGGATATTATAATCAAATGTATAGATCCTCTGAATTTATGAAGATAGAAGTTTAGAATCTGAAATACCCACAGTAGAAATTGTACATATATACTCATACATATTGAACAATCGGTATAGAGGAACACTTCATGGACCTCCGGGCAGTAATGAAAAATAGTAAAAGAGGTACTCAATGCAGAAAAAATACAAAAACCGAGGCATTATGACATGCCATAATAAATAAAGGCATTTTAAAATTATAAGAGAGTGCCTTGGTTTTTATATTTTTTGTGCTTATTCATGTATATACTGGAGATTCACCAGTTTAAATCAATGCTTCACCATAAACTTTAAATGGTGGGTGGTCCATGTTTGCATCAGGTACAATTTCAGATTCTATATCAAATGAAAAAAACAAAAAGAAACAAAAACAACAACAATTACTTATTAACCTACAGTTATCAGTAAAGGCCCCAAATGCCCAGAAGATCATTGCGCGCGCCCCCCCCTCCCTGAAGGACCTCTACAGCACCCACTGCCTCACGAGGCCACGCAGCATCCTGAGGGACTGTCCACACCCAGGACACCAGGTGTTTGAGCTGCTGCCCTCTGGAGGTAGACTCGGGGTACTGCAGTCAAACAGACGAACAGACCCAGGAACAGTTTGAACAACAGGATGATAGCTTGAGTCCAGACTTGATTATCTGTTTTTCTTTTTGACAGTGGGCCATTAGCAATAGACTTACACATTGTATTTACTTATTTTGTACATACGTTTTTGTTTTTTTTAATTTTATTCTATGTATATTTTGTTCTGTTTTTATTTCTCTTTCTCTTTTGCACCGTATGGGGCAGTGCTCCAGTTTCATTGTACTGTGTACATAGTATGTTGGTGCAGTGACAATGAAAATTTCTTATCTTATTTTATTTTATTGTATCATATCACTTCTCGTCTTATCTTACCTCAACTTATCTTATCATATCTCATGCCATCTTATCTTATCTCATCATATCTCAGCTCAGCTCAGCTCAGCTTGTGTTATCTTAACTACGCCCTTATTATTTAGCAATATGACCAGTAATTTTTGACCATCAATTCCTTAGGCACAACAATATATCGGCCTGTATGTGTACATATGACTGGAAACAGAACAGGAAAGAACAAGTGGTTTAACAGGTTTATGTGGGTCATTAAAAAGCATTAAAAGTCATTAAACAGATTTAGTGAAAATTAAGGCTTTAAATGGCATTAAAAAGCATTAAATTTGACGTCCAGAGGTATTAAAAAATGAAATACACTTGATGGGGAAAAAAAGCATTGTTATTCATGATTCATTTTGATTATATAAACATTTGTAATTTTGATCGAAAGTATAGTGTGATGATTGACAGGTGCAACCCTTTAATTGGCGACTGTTTATAGCCGATGCACAAAGTCATCAATGCTGGATGCTTGGAATGTAACGTGCTGTGAGCTGCTCATGCCATGGTGAAAGAGTGGAGGGAATATTAGCAGAATTTAGTCTGATATGTGTAGGATTTTTGAGCTACTTATGGGATCTGACATAGGAATTTAGGGTAGGTAGAGGGATGGAGTAAGAGGGTGGGAGATTATAAGTTCAATTTTATCCCACTCCTTTTTGGATGTTTTTCTTTCTTTCTTTTTATATAAATCTTTTTGTGGTTTGATTCTAAAGTTATATTTGCAATAAACAAACAAAAACAAATGTGGGAAAAATGGGAAAATGCAAGTTTCAGCAGAAGTGATTGGAGGAGGAACTATTCAGATCGTCTTTAAAGCCTGTTGACGTTAAACTGTCATAAAACTATACATAAAACTGTATCTGCAGTTGGACATGGGCATTAAATTTCCACTCCAACTTTATTTGTAAAGCACTTTAACCTCCTCAGACCCAGCTAGGGGTTTTCTGTCCACAGTTTTGGACAAGAGTTTCACAACTTCATACAAAAAAAGAAAAGAAAACTGCCCACCACAAAGGATATTCCATAAAAATTTTAAAAACTGCATCTGAAAAAACTGTTGCATCATGATGTTTCCAATCTAGGCACTTATTTAATAAAAAAACAAAAAAAGCTTGTACTTTGCTGACATTTCCTGGATCTTAGGAGGTTAAAACAACCACAGTGGATCAAAGTGCTGTACAGAAAAATAAATAAAAAACAAAATAACAGTAAAATACAAGAATAGATTAAAAGACATAAAACAACTGTAAAAATAAAATTTAAAAAAATTAAAACTACAAAATTAATTAATTAATTGATTGATTTTAAAAAATACAGACAAATAGATAGAGCCTAAATAAAAGAATAAAATACAAGAATAGATTAAAACATAAAAAGCTATACAATTTAAAAACGACAAACAAGAACAAATTAAAATTTGTTTAAAGCGGTATTAAAAAGGGCATTAAAAAGCATGAAAGTAGATTTGCTGATACCCGTAGAATCCCTGTTTTAAGGTGAGGAGAAGACTTGGTTCTGTTTTACCTTTCACCAGAGCCTTGTATTTTGTTGAAGAATATGTGAAGTTAGTCTATTATTTTCCGTCTCCTTCAGTAGAGCCTGAGAAATCACACTGAATGATCCGCTGAATTGGGCAGTATCTTATTCTTTCTGTGTTGCAACAGGAATGAATCATATTGTATCATATTGGGAAATGCTATGTACGTCTGATGTGTCGGATCATTGGCAGTGCATCAAGATCATAGGTGGAGATGCATGTCTATGATACAGGTTTACATCAACAGATTATTAGATACAATTTATTCATCTCTTTGGGGAAATTCAGGTGTTGAGAAACTCATATTAGAGACAAATACACAACATATTAATTAGTCACAATACACCACTAAATTAATATTAATGCACCATGTACAAGATTAAAAACATAACATATTAGTATTCATCCAATTATAATAAGTTTCATGTATCGTTTGGAAGTAAATAGCTTTGGGCCTCTGTGACTAAGAGGTGTTAACGTAACTGTCAACATTTGTCATAGATGTGATTTGTGAAGCCATTAGGGTAAATGTGAGTCAAAAATCTGGCATAAGACACATGAAATGTTGGCTTTCAAATCTTAATAAAGATGTAAGGTGTACTTCAATCAATCAAAAACGTAATGTTTTTGAGTAAAGTCAATTAAGAAACGTAATGTTGAAAATCAGAAGAGAAATGTTACAAAAGCAAATTTGACATCATCACACTGAAGGGCTGTTTCTACTGAAAATAAACACTATACAGTTACTGTCTACACTTTGTTGTTGTTTCCATCTGAGTTTTCAGTATTTTTTAGATGTTGCTGACCATTTTATATCTGTGAAACCAGTGACGGTTCAACCACAGTCAAACAGCCCAAAGCTTCAACTGAGTCAGCAGTCTTCATTTTATCAATATTTTATTTATTTGTTTGTTTGTTTGTTTGTTATTCCTCAACTTCTCATTTCTACATGTGCATTATGGATCAGATCTACACAGACACTAAACACTGAGGAACAGGCAGAAAAATTATTAAAATTGTGCTTAATTTTCTTTAGACATTTCAGGTTATTCATATTTGTTGAGGTTATTCGCATTTTATTGTTAAAGGATAGTTTGTCAATGTAAATTTTTTCATAATTTAATGTTTTGTTTTTTTTGCACTAAAACAAACAAAAAAATGAGTTGTTAATGCTAGATTTTTTTTTTTTTTTTTTTTTGCTTAATTCAAGTTTTTTTTTGTTTTTTTTTTTACTTAATTGAAGATTTTTTTTGGCTTAATTCAAGATTTTTTGCAAAATTTGAGATTTCATTCATTCATTCATTTTCTGAACCCGCTTTATCCTCACTAGGGTCACGGGGGTCGCTTGGAGCCTATCCCAGCTACATAGGGGCGAAGGCGGGGTACACCCTGGACAAGTCGCCAGTTCATCGCAGGGCTGAACATATAGAGACAAACAATCACTCTCACATTCACACCTATGGGCAATTTAGATTAACCAATTAACCTATTAGTGCATGTCTTTGGATGGTGGGAGGAAGCCGGAGTACCCGGAGAGAACCCACGCAGACACGGGGAGAACATGCAAACTCCACACAGAAAGGTTCCACCCCCCATCGAATGGTGTTGGAATCGAACCCAGGACCTTCTTGCTGTGAGGCACGAGTGCTAACCACTGCACCACCGTGTCGCCCGTGTCGTGTTGAGATTTTTTTGGTTTAATTGAATATTTTTTGTTTTTTACTTAAGTGAAGTTTTTTTTGCTTAATTGAAGATTTTTTGGCTTAGTTGAAGATTTTTTTTTTACTTAATTGAAGATTTCTTTTTGGCTTAATTCAAGATGTTTTTTCCTTAATTCAAGCAAAAAAAATGTTTTTATGTTTAATTAAATTCAAGACTGTGGAATTTTTGCACTTGGCAAAAACATCCCAGGGGCCAGACTGGACCCTTTGGTGGGCTGCATTTGGCCCCCGGGCAGCATGTTTGACACCCCTGTTTTAGACTGAAAAAAGTAAAATTAATGTATACTATCAAAATTTTTACACCTGCAAACTATCCTTCAAAAAAATATGGAAAAACATGAACAACCATGACCAAAATGAAATTTATTAAGAAAAAAAGTGCAATTTTTAACAATTTATGCCATTATTTAGCCTCAGCTTCTCATTTTCACATGTTCATTACAATTTACAGATCACAACTTACAAATACACAAACATTTAATAACAGACAGAATATTGGTACAATTACACTTAATTCTCTTAAGACATTTCAGATTGTTCATATTTGTTCAGGTTTTTCACATTTTTTGTCAAAGGCTCCTCTGTAAATGTTAACATTTGTGTCATTTTACTTTTTTTTTTTTTTTACACTAAAACAAAGACAAAAATTTGTAGTTTTCATTATTTATAGTTTATCATGATAGTATTTTACTGGTCTGACCCACTTCAGATTAAATTGACCTAAAATTATTTTAACATCCTTGATTGTTAATATCTTCAGTGTAATTTTTGCATTTCACTAATTCATCCCACGGGCTGGATTGAACCCTTTGGCAGGCCGGTTTTGGCCCCCAGGCCGCATGTTTGACACCCCTGCTTTAGAGTGTCCAATGCGTTGGTATGAGCGTTTCACAATCAATCCACTAGAGGGCGCTGCTCTTAATTACTATACTGGCCAAATACCCTGAACAAGACTAAAGTTTTTTGAGAAGAAGAAGTAAAAGAAGAAAGTCAATAATAACAAACATGGCGATGACAGAGGAGGTTTTACTGATGTGGATAATAATGTTGATTTTAAGAACTGTATTTTTCACTCACTCACACAGTCTCTCTTTGAAATGTTCTACTATTTCTGGAAATGATTTTCTTCAAATCTCAACACTGCTTCCATAGTTCCCAGTGGTACTGCTTTGTATTCTCCGTCTAGGTACACATCCAAAAGCTCCTGGAAAATGGACAGAATAAAACGGACAGAATTATGCACATAATGTACACAGAGGACGAACAGAACACTCCGTCCATTTCCATCTGCGTCTTTAACATACAGCATAAATGAACCTTTAATCAGTCTTTTCATTGTAAAGTTACATACATGCCTACTGTGTGCGTCATAACTAAAGTGCACTGAGACCTGTCATAATTATATTCAACCACTGCTATTTTTCTCCATTCAGTCCCGGTGTCTGAATTCTGCATCTTAATTCCTTTCTCTTTATTCCCCCTGTTTCTCTGTATCTTTTTTTTTTCTTTCCAGGCCTCTATGACAGTGAAAGTGTGTGGCTCTCCTTTAACCCAATGGCAGTACAAATATGTCTTGGATTTTGGTTGCTCATTCTTACATATATTACATCTGCAAAGCTCTTTTCAGGCTTTCTGAAAACCTGTCATTTCACACTAATGCAAAAAGAGGAGACAGCATATAATTTCCATAGCAAGAACTCTTACCTTCAATTCTAACTGAAACACTTTTCAGGAGTTTTGTTCCAGTTGGATGTAATTTGTCGTATTTTCAGATATGGACATGGATAATAATAGTGATTTGCTTCCTATGGTTGTGTTTGTAATAGGTTTGGTGTACTGAAAATATAGAAAAAAGACAGAAAAAAGATTATTTTAGTCTCATAAAGACTCTTACACAGTCTTATAAATTTGTCAGTATCCACATTGTGTAGTCTAGTAAACTTGGGTACACTTACTACATGTTGTAGGAAAATCAGTGGTTTTCAACCTTTTTTGGCTCGTGACCCCATTTCAACATCACAAATTTGTGGCGACCCCAGACATTCAAAATGGAGACATTTCTTTTTTGCTATAATTAAATTGTTTTTGATCATGTAATACTTTGCTATACTATGTTGCAATTAAACATTAATTTTAGATGGCATTTAGTCTATATAATGTATATTATTCTGGACGGAGGCAGTAAATCCAGGTGTAGATTACTGCACAAAAGGAGAATTTGATTTTCCTTGGTCAGGATATGTACAGTCAGTCCAGCTTGGATTTACAAGGCTGACAATTAATACTGAACAAACAAGAACTCAAACTATGAATTATGAAAGAGCTGCCGCATCTGAAACTGACCACAATGAACATTTGACAAATAAACAGAACCACAGTGTTTCAGTTTCAGACTCACAGTTTGTCATGTCTTTTATGTATTGGGATTATCTCTGTCAACTCACCATATTTATTCATTTTTATTAGTTAAATTGTTTTTTTTTTTAAATTTTGATCAATTGCTAGAAATTTCAGGCGACCCCACATGGGGTCACGACCCCACCCCAAGGTTGAAAAACACTGAGGTAAATTTATGAGAACAAAATGTCACATATCATCTACCTGTGCAGCGATAGTTGAAGCTAAGCTACTGTGTCATCCCACCAGTGACGTGCAGTGGGGTTCATGGCTGGGGAGGCACTGACTCTTTCAGAGCCAGATCTACAAATATATGGTGGCCTGAGAAACTGGAATAGAGAGAGTGAGCAAAAGGAATGGCCTGGGTATACGGGCTCTGCATCAAGTCAGCATAGGTAGACGGGCAGGAAGTCAACAGGAAACCTCCAAAAAGAGCCATTTCAAACAACAAATAGAAAAAGTTTATGGTCTTATCTTTATTTGTACATGAAATCCATGCGCCGATCCTGGTGAATTAAAGTGTATAAAAAAGAACAAAGAAGATTATAAGCGCATGAATCTGTGGACTCACAGGCGCCATCTATCATGAGGCAGGGGTACTGTTTGCCTCCCCTAGTGACTTTTTCACTGCGGTTTTATGATTAATCTGCGAGCCTAAACACATTACAGAAATACATTCCATACGTTATGCAGATTATGGAAGGATAGAGCATATAATCAGAGTGTTTGAAAGCATTTTAACTGCGATATACAGAGGGACAGCGACACAATATTTTCATCGGGAACCAGCAGAGTTCATGAGGGGAGGAGACAGTTCTCCTGGAGGCACAGCACAGCGCTGCCTCACAACGCGTCTCCTCCCTGTATTTGAACGGAGCATGCGGAAATTCTGCTATTCTACAGTAATTGACAATAAAATAATAATAATAATAATAACAATATTGGATTCGAACGGAAAATGAGTTTATAGGACATACCAGCTGACAACTATCAACATTTATTATATTTTATAGTCTTTTTTTTTTTTCTTTTCAAGATTGACAAGGGAAGCTCTGCCTCCCCTGCCTCCTCTGACTGCACGTCACTGCATCCCACTGTTACAAAGATGGGATTTAGAAGTTGAAGGTGGGGTATGAGAGCTTAGAAAAACAGTTTGAACAAGCTACATTTTGGAAATACTCAATTCAAAAGTCCAAACCCCTTTCTTCAGACATCCCCCCGAAGCCACGCCTCCAGAGTACTGGCACGCGCAATGTTTGTTCTCGAGGGTTCACGAGCGCTGCACAGCAACAATTCGCCCAGCTCCGGCCCCAATCCATGCATACCTCATTCGGTCTCCTCCAACACCCCCACTCGTACAGAACAGCCCCAGTTCAAACCAATCTGACTAATGTTACATTACCTAGTGATTTATGTTAGTGACAAAACAGTTTGCCAGTGAACTTTCCATCCTAATATAACTAATATAACAGTGGTTCCTAATCTTTTTTGGCTCCTGACCCCATTTTAACATCACAAATTTCTGGTGACTCCAGACATTCAAAACAGAGACATTTTTTTGTTAAAATTAATTTGTTTTGATCATGCAATAGTTTGCTGTACTATGTTGCAAATAAACATTAATTTTAGGCAACATTTAGGTTATATAATGTAAATTTTTATTAGTAAGTTTTAATTTTTTATCAATTACAAGAAATTTCAGGCGACCCCATTTGAATTTCAGGCGACCCCACATGGGGTCCCGAACTCAAGGTTGAAAATCACTGTAATATAACCAAGCTCTGGCTCTGGCTTCGTTTCCTGTACAAGTGCTCCAAACCTCTGAACACACGATTCATGCACGAAGAGGGGTACACGCAGAGGGGGGAGGGACAAATGGCAGTTGAGTTTGATAGACATATAACCGTTCAGTCATTACGACTGGGCGCTAAAATGATTGGATGGTGTTTTTTCAGTCCTGTCCGTTCCACATGACTAAAATGTTTTATTTTTGTGTTAGAGCATTTAATTAATTAGTTGTAATCGGGGTGTGAAGGGGATTTTAAGCAATATAGTAAAAAAAAATGCTCCAGGAAAACATCTCCTACCCCACCTTTAAGTCAAACTTCTTAAGATGAGGATGAAGAGAAGAGTGAGCATCTTGGAAAGAGAGCTGATTGAAACCAGACTCTTATGCTGAATGTGTCCTGTTGATCATTATGTCCTTTCATACTGATTCCCCACTGGTTCTTTAGTGAATGTACAGTCTGACCAAACAATACTGGCTTTTCCATTGGACATCAGTACAAAACTTTACTGATATTTACTAAATGTCGAAAAAACAGAAGTGCATAATGTCATTTTTTTCCATTAAATCCCAAATGTAACACTGCATGAAAAACCAGATTATCGACCCCGTAAACGCCCGCCAACTTCAAAGATTCCCGGTAATCATCGTGAGTTTACAGAAAAGTTCAGCTGTGCCGGAAACTGCCGCAAACGGAGCCAACCAGGGAGGAGGAGCGGGGTGGGTGTGGGGGCGAGCGGGTGCGGGGGTTAACAGCTCGCAGAGGTGTGAACGACCCTCATTTACATTTGAATGTCACTGGTGCCTGCCATGTCTGGCAACAGAGACACACATTGGATGTTTTTTTTCTTTTTTTTTTCTTTTTATAGCATCCCATTGGATGTTACCACAAAGGACAGCTCACATGTGATTGGTCATCTGTGCAGCATTATAATATGCCCCACCCATTAAAAATATTATTATTATTGTTATTATTATGTTTATTATTCAGATATTTATTTACATATTTATTTATTGTTGCAGGGTAATAATTCACATACTGAAAACATCACCACCAATATCAATTAAGAAAGAACACGACTGCCAAGATCATGTTAAAAAATAAAGACAAGCTTTAATAAAATGTAGAATGCAAAAAGCACACTTACATATTTAAGAAAACAGTGCCAACACTTTCAAATTAAACACACTTAGAATGTCCACAGTCAGTTCAGTCAGATGTGCTGTCCTCACAACATGTGACTGTGCAGCTACAGCCACAAACAACAACACAGTAGAGTCCAAACAAGGCTTTCTGTTCTGAGCTGGAGCTTCTCCTTTACTTGACGTTTTCATTAACGTTTTTGTAACTGCAACATATAAAATACATCCAACTTAAATTACTAACAGACAGTTATTATTAATTACTCTACACACGTAATGCACTCACATCACTAGCTTGAATATCATAAACGTTAGCTTCATTACACGTTCACAGAACAGTTTCAATCAACCAACATCTAGAACCTAATGTTGTTTTCGGATATATACACTTACAAAGAAGAAAATTTTCCAAGGCACACAGTAGTAGAGCACACGTAACGAACATGAGTTTTTCTGAACTTTAACTGCAGAGAAAAGAACGAACGGAAATATACGGCAAAGATCATCTCTAGCAAAAGAGCGCTCACTCTGTATACAACCTGAGTGCACAGAGAACACAAAGATCCTTAAGGAGAAGACATCTCACTCCTATCAATTCTTAAGCCAACTGCATTTAACAGATTTTAACTGATTTATCTATTATCAACTTACTGTAACTTATGAAAGTAATTTATACAACGTATGAAATAAGTTTGATCTTTGACCTAAAAACATCACATCAGACAAGTGTTGGTGCCATCTTCTCTGAGGGTGGTCCAGTCCAGTCTTCTGTGGTGGTAGAACATGTGTTGGTTCTGCTGTAGTGTCTGTGGTGGTAGAACATGTGTTGGTTCTGCTGTAGTGTCTGTGGTGGTAGAACATGTGTTGGTTCTGCTGTAGTGTCTGTGGTGGTAGAACATGTGTTGGTTCTGCTGTAGTGTCTGTGGTGGTAGAACATGTGTTGGTTCTGCTCTAGTGTCTGTGGTGGTAGAACATATGCTGGTTCTGCTGTAGTGTGTGTTAGAGTTCAGCTCATAGGTTAGAGCTCCAGACTCTGGAAGGATGGAGGCCTTACAGTCCACCCAGATGTCCCATCAGCAGTGCCATCTTCTTCATCAGACCTCATATCCATTGTGATCCTCCTCCATAAATCTCCTCCTTGTTGTCCAGTTCCTCCTCTTTTGCCTCCAGCTGCTGTACAGACAGAAGTACCATCAGTGCTGCACTGTGAGGCTAACAGTAGTAGAATGTGGTGTTTGTGTCAGATTCAGATTAAACACAGATTCTTATAAATCTTACCGTCTTTCTTCTCTGCTGTGGGCTGAAATGTTCATGGCTTCTGCCTGGACTGTTAGATCTGGTTGGCTGTATGTGTAGTTCCATCACAATGTTTTTTTATGTCTTACAGGCCACTGGAATTAAAATATACAAGTTAGGAAGAGTAAAAAAAATAGATGCATAGGATTACAACAATAGAGAAACAAAACACAACAAACTATTAAAGTTACTTAATCAACAGGACTCCACTTTCTACTCCATTCAAGCCTGGACCTTCAGCTGGAGCTGCCATTAAATGAGCAGTCACTGCTTCACTGTGGGTGAGCTCAGTCTGAAAACCAAATAGAAATAGTTCAGAAAAAGCAGACATTAAAGGCATACATTTACTTCTATAGAGCAGAATGGATCCAAACTCTTTAAAATCTTACCGTTGCTCTGGTTCATACCATCTGTTGTTTCCTTCACTGTTTTGCAGACGGCGCACACCTTCCTAAAATAATACAAGACTAAGTCACTTTGAGGAACAAACACCTCCAGGTTCCAGCAGGTCAATGTGACACATTCATTACTTTAATCAGTTCCACAAGTCAAACCACACTATCATACACTGTGCAATTAACTAAGAAAGTCACACTAAGATAAAATTCCCACCTAAATAGCACACATGTAATAATTAATTGAATATATACTTACCACAATTTTTGGATAGTGCTCCAGCCTTTTTCTAGTTCTTGTCCACAGTCTGGTGGCTCATCCAGTGTCTGCCTGGTTCAAGTCAGTCAGTTGTCGTCTCACCTCCACTGTAAACTGCTGTGTCATGTACGACTCCATTTGCATTTGTATACCTCACAGCAGGACCATTTACATACGAAAACCTCACATAGCCCAAGGGGCTGGGGAGGGGTTACTGCCAAGGCTCTCTAACCAGAGGGGGGGATTCACGGCAATTCCCGGCAGTTAGAGAGAATTTTCTGTGGTGACTTCAAATTCCCACCAGTAGGCGTTAATTTCAAGTTCCACAGCAATTTACAGGGACGTTAACTGACGAAAACCCCACTTTTCATGCAGTGTAATGATTTGTAAACTCATTATTTATGCGGATAAAGCCCCATGTCTGACCATTAAATTATCTGAGAATATTGGAATATGCAGACTACAACAGGACTCAGGATAAGGAAAGGAAATGAATCATCTTTAGGTAGATAGGCAGATATTTTAAAATATATTTGTAGTTATTTAGAACATTTCAATTTATTAAAGATTATAATGTAAATTGTGTTTCTTATCACATGTTTAAGGGCCCTCGTTTATAAGCTGAGGACTGCTTCTGGGGTGTCCTATTACAAAATCTATCTTGTAAATGAACTGGCAATTTTGACTGTTGTAATAATTTTATAATAAACTGATTGACTGACTGACTGATTGATTGATTGATTGATTGATTTGTTTATTTATTATCACAAGATAACATGAGAAGTCGTTCCATAAACATGGTGACGAAAGTAAATATCGTGTTGATTTACAGATATATTCATTATTATAATTATATATTACCCCTCTATCTCATACTAAATTAAAAATGATTCAGTTTCCTGGTGTGTCCACACATACCACAACATGTTTCTTTTAAAACTCTTCTTCTTCACTTGTTGTAACATCTGTTTCTTTTAAATTCATGTGACTCTAGTTGTGGAAAAAGGTCTCTCCATTGCATTTTTGTGTGATATTTCACTACGCCCGAAAAACCACCTCTTGCCAGCACAAATATGTAAATATCTTTAAATTTTATTCTTAAATGTTTTTACTTTAAGAATGTTTATTTCCTACCTGTCTTTCTTTTGCACTGGTGTGTTGCATATTGCTGCTGTATACTGTTAAATTTCCCCATGGTGGGATCAATAAAGTCTTATCTATCTTGTCTTAACAACTTTTCATTGGAAAAACTAGAGTTTCAGCGAAATTGTCATTTTTCCATAAGATATACTATTATGCTCAAGTTATATTTGCACAGTTTGAGGGTTAATGGAAAAGCGACTGGTGAAACATTCAATTTCTGACACTGTCCAGGACCAGGATTCATGAACCTCTCTCACTTAGCGATGTGGGACCACTCTTTGATCTACCATGCCGCTACATTTTGTCATCTTGGGTCTGGGATGGTGGTCCAAAGCCACACAGTATATACCTAGCTTCAAACTGTTTTATAAAATTGTATTTTTTTTTGCATCTGGGCTTAAATTTCTGTATTTCATGTCTATTTGTCCTGGAATGGTGATTGCTTCTCTGTTGCACTCCTTAAATTTGTTCTCCATTAGTGTTTTACTGGAGGGCTGGTTTATTTTTATTCTAATCAAGGGTCATAGAACACAGTCTAATGAATGTATTAAAGCTGTTTCAGGCTGCTATCACACTTTTTTTTTTATGTTGCACATTGTAATTCAAGTGGTTAGAGAGTGGGTGGGAGGAGCTTAGGACAGAAAAGAAGGAAGTTGGTTCTGAAACTTTGGTGTTTTATTTTTATTTTTCTTAATTTCTGTTTAATATATCTTAAACTAGAAAAGCACTCAGAGAGCTCAGACCTCCGCCAAGGCAGATCACCCCCCCCCCCCAATCACGACCAAAATTTAATCATTTGTTCCTTGTGCCAGTATCAACATTTCCTGAAGTTTTCATCGAAATCCATCCATAACTTTTTGAGTTATCTTGCACATGGACAGACAGACAAACAAACAAACCAACACTGACAAAAACATAACCTCCTTGGCAGAGGTAATAATCAGAGTTGTAAGATTGATGTGAATATTCATATCCAACAGATGGTGATGATGCACCAAAACACAAGCTGACAAATCATCTGGCTGATGATGGGATTGTCAAAACTATTGGCATCTGCTACTTTCATATGTAATTCTCCATTGTTGGCCTTTGCAGCAGCTACAGTATATTGTGACAGTTAGGGCATGATTTTCATTATATTTGCGATAAAACATGAATTAGTGTTGTATAAGTGTATTTAATTTAAATGTTTGAAGTTATACAAACACTTGTCAGGTCTTGGGGAAAAGCTCTGAGTGGCAGTAGCCTTGAAATAATCAGCGGTTGCACCAGTTGAACATGCACATTGAGCAGAAGACTAGAACTAATTAGAGGTCTGTTAGCTTTCTTTTAAGACGTTGCATATCAAAGTGTTGATATGCAGACCGCTTTACTGCCTAGAAGCGCTCCTAATTAACATGAATCTGTCATGACCCAGTTTGAGAGCAGAGTTTTGTACTTGTAATTAAATCACTTCCATTATGTAGAGAAGTTGGCATTTCCACCTTTGAGGCGGCACTTCACAGCATGATGCACTGTAAAAGCCATACTGTATTCTATAGTGTAGGTTAAGTGGAGCAATTAAGCAGAGTTTAGAAAACCACAAATCAAAGACAAATAACTACAGTGTCCTTTGGCTTTGACTATTTTTTTTATGAATGATTTTTAAAGCTGCATCAGTTGGTACTTTTTGACTGTGCTTCAACTTTGACCGTCTGCTAGGCGAGCAGCTCACTATGGCGTTATCAGAGCTGATTTTTCCGCTCCCAACTGTTTGCTGCTGCAGCTGGAAAAAAGCCTGAGAATGGTTGAACTTAAACCGAGACCATGAAACCAAAATAATGTGAAATCTGCAAAAACACTGTAGAGCGAAAACAGCATAGCGGGTGATAATTCTCTGAGGGTTAGTAACCCCTTTCACATTACCTGTACTCTTTAAATGCATTGCTTATTTGTTCAAAAATAATGATCGTGAAAAAATGGGGTTGGGGTTGGGTAGGGATAGGGAAGGTGATAAGTACTGAGAAACAGGTCAATGCATGAAGACAAATTACTGACAACAAACACAAAAAGAATTTCAATAAGGTAAGAGTTGAATCTAAAATGAAAAATAATCCTGTTTTACATTAGGAAAATAATCTATTTTTTTCAGCGTGTATGATTCGTGTGCTTACATGCAGGTTCCGATTTGTTGGCGGGGGTGGTGGTGGTTAGGGATCAACCCCCCTTCTGGTTTATTCATCCCTGTTTTGCTCAGTGAATTTCATTGGCGAGGGGGCAACCAACCAATGTAAATAACAGCAGGTTGTGACAGTTTTCTTCCACCTATGTCCTACATTACTGACACTAGCATTCACCTGAACTGAACTGTCGGCAGTCTCAGAATTCGCAAACGTCCCCATGCACTAGGGCGATGTAAAGGGGGGGTAAACATGACGAATTCATGGAGCCCATAGAGCAGTGGAGGGGGTCCAGTGGATACAGGTTAGAAGTTGTGAAAAGTTCGTGTAAGATCCATTGTGTAACAGAGGAATAGAACCAGGAGTTGGATGTTCAAAGTATGTAAAGTTTCACTTTCGTTTCACACCAGCGTTAGTTACTGTAGTTATGGTGATGTAGTGATAAGGATAAGAATCGAGAACCAGTTCTTTTTGAGGACCAGACCCCAGTAGCTCGATTCCTTGGAATCGTTTGCCTGCCTGCTTAATGATTCTGTTTATTGATTCCACCTTCGTTGCACGTGCGTTATGACGTCACCCGGTCGCTGCATTGTTTTGGTCAGAATGTATCCAACATGGCGCTGAGGCAGAAACGGTCTAAAAAGACGACACCAGGTCCACTTTAACTCTGTCAGAGCTTCCATTTCTTTAAAAGGGTGGAATCCCTCCAATATGTTCAAACATTTGTCCACAGCATGTGATTCATTTACAGGAATGTCACATATTTGCGGCGCTTGTGAATGTAGCAGCAGAGTGAATGCCGGCCCCAGTTCTGGTTCCGGTGTGGGCAACAAACGTCGTACCCCCTCAAATACAAGTTTCCGAAGGTAGGGGAAAGGAAATGAGGTGCACAACAACGGGAGACGGGGCAGAGTCGAACCGGTTCCACGTAGTGGAAATGCGGCAATAGAGGAATTAATAAAGCATCTTTAGTTTCACTTTCACTGTATGCTGGACAGACACAGATCGTGCATTATATAGTAGGATAGGATTCCATTTTTCCTGATACCAAGTTCAAATCCCTGCTGGCCTTATATGTGACATCCTTTGAAATGATTTTGACAGTTTTAGCCACTGAAGTAGTTTCAGGTGAGCACTATTTATAGTTCAGTTGGTTTATTATGTACCAACGGCACTGCTGCTTTTACAGTCTTCAAATTCATGGAGAATGTCATGTGCAGTTTGTCATTATTAATGCACATCTCAGCCGGGGAAAGTAGGACTCTGCCTCTCATTGTTTTTCTTTTGTAATTGAGATGCCCTTTAATGAAACCTGTGGCAAATAAGGATACATTTGTGTTTGAAAGAACATCAGTAAAATGTATGTTTACTGCGCATTCAAACCTTAATGCCATTCTATAATACTTAGAAGTTTCATTTAATCTAAGTCAAAGTTAAGACCTCAGATACCCTTTCTATCATTACATCATTACATTTCATCACCATTAACCTGGTGTCCCTTTTCCCCACTCTCCTGTGGGGGAGTGGCTACTGTTCCAGTTGTAGCCGCCTGGGACCCAATGACGACAGGATCTGAGGTGAGTCATTAGTATCCTTTCCCGACATGTGACCCCGGACCTCCTCCCCCACCCTCACTTGCCTGGATGGACCTCATCTCCCTCACCTGTCTCATCTGACTAGTGCCGCGTTGCCACTACGTGGTATCGACTCAACTCGACTCGGCCTTTTTGTGTTTCCATTATGAAAAAGGACCTGGGGCCTCATGTATAAAGCGTGCGTACGCACAAAAACCTGGCGTACGCCCTTTTCCACGCTCACGTTCAGATGTATAAAGACTGAAATGACCGTGGAAATGTGCGGTCCTTCACGCCAAGTCCACAGCTGGCGTACGCATGTTTCTAGTGCTTTGGAACCATTGGCGACACTTAGAGGTGACACTGAGAAACTGTTAATAATGTGAAAAAGGTCATTCCTCTGATTGATGTGCACATCGGAGATACACAGATGAACAATGAACACACCGGCATGTCATCCTACTGTCAGAGCAGCACATCCACAACCAGAACCAGAACCAATTAGACCCTGGACCCATCAATGCCAATCCTGCCTCGATGGACATTCAGCAACAGCAAAGAGACAAGGACATAAAATTCATTGGTTGATAAATATAGTGTTCATGTCTGTGAGAACATTTATTAGTCGGTCCAGTCGCTCATTGACTCCGCCGATTGTCCTCATGATGTCCTCTGGTGACTCGGGTCAGTACAGACCCATGCCAGTCGGACAGGCATCAGCAGTGGGCTGTGGCGGACCAGAGGACCGGCTAACACCAGGGAGTCAACAGAAATCTCTGTGACAGGAGGATGGTACTGCGTCTGACCGTCTGCTGTCTGATTGTTGGAAAATAATAATTTGAGTGATTAAAAATGAGTCAAAGTCATTGATTTCCTCTTTGATTTCCTGACATGACTACGCATGAACCTTTATCCTGTTTGGCTGTGATCAGACTATTGTATGACCCGTAGAATGAACTAATGTGTGAGATACACAAATACTAAATCTATATTTATCTTGGGGGTGATCCGCATCAGCCCTGTAAGAAAAGTGTCACAATATTGGCGACTCTTTCCTCAAACAGTCTCAGTTCGTCTCTTTTCTCCTTCCGCCTGTTTTGGCCTCCGTTTCGCGTCCACCTTGACGTCATCGTCTGATCCTGCAGACAGGGGAATCCCAGAGGGAATCCCACCTGCAGACCCTGTTTATGCTGATTTGCATATTTAAATGTGGGTGTGGAGAGGGAGGAGTCAGGTACTCCCACATATGCGCTCAATTCCACGCTGATTGGGATGTATAAAGGAAATGTACTTGGATTCGGGCGTACGCACAGTTTTATACATCTGGATTTTTTTGTGCATTCGGACTTTCCTGGATTTGGGCGTACGGCAGGTTTCAGTATGAAATCCACGCAAGTCTTCGTACATGAGGCCGCTGGAGTCTGGTACCCGGTACTAGTTTTTTGGTATCACCTCCGCTGAGGTTCCAGGACTGGGGACCAGATACTAAAACGTGGCGTATAAACACTGCAGAACACTGATTGGTCTCAGAGAGTTGTCTTTGTGACGCTGTCAGCAGAACAGCTCAATGCAGAGACACACAGGATGGAGAGAGAGAGAGACGGAGAACAGCTGACTGACAGTGTGTCAAACTACAGTGGGAACAAATGGAAGTTACAGCGTAGCGCGGTCATGTGACTTTTATTTGATTCTATTTGACACTAGTCTATTGTCTATAAACACTGCCCCCTGCAGGTTTGGAGCACTTCTGTTGTAGTGACTGGTTATGCAGTGGTTTTCAGAGCATTTGATGATTATGCATTTTTTATGCATGCGTTTTTTTTCCTTGCAGCACATTTTTTCGTTTGCATCATGTTCCTCTTTTTCTGCCTGGCTAAGACTTCTGTTTGAGTTTGTGAATTTGGATCGTTTCTGTACTTGCAGCTGTTTTCTCTTAAATGAGATGCATTGGGCCATTGCAGTGTGTTTGGCCCTTGTCGGCCGCAGTACAAACTGGATAAAACATACGCTTTTATTATAATTATATACTTTTGGAATGCAACAAATCAAAGGAAACATTCATTCATCTTCTGAACCACCTCTCATGGGGGTGCTGGAGCCTATCCCAGGTGAAGGCAGGGTACACCCTGGACGTGTCATCACAGGGTTGATGTATAGAGACAAACAACCAATCACTCTCACATTCAATCCAATTTGGATTAACCAATTAACCTATGAGTGCATGTTGTTGGACAGTGGGAGAACATGCAAACTCCAAGCAGAAAGCTCCGCCCGGCTGGTGTTGGAATCAAACCCAGGACCTTCTTGCTGTGACAGTGCTATTCACTGCATGTAGCTGAGGAAACATGTTAGCCATTCTCACCCCAAGCAAAGATCTGCCACCATAAATGCACCAAATGCAGCTAGGCAAAAAGAACTAAAAGCTTAAAAAGGTTGTTCCGTATTTTCAGAATAACCACCGCTTGATAAATGCTGCTCTGAAAAAAATATTTTTTTTTTTTTTTTTTTTCCATTTATCTTTATTAATTCTTAAATTTAGAACATTAAGAAACACAAACAGAAAAAGGAAAAGAAAGAAAAAAAAAAAGAAAAACCTGCCCCCCACCCCACTCACCCCATGCCCTGGCTCGATCACACACACACATATTCTAGTATTTTTTGAGGTTTTCAGGCCCAGGCTTTAAAATGTGCTTATCCCATTTGTCTATTTTTGTGCTTAATACTTCAGAATACTTAGATAGTAGTGTTGTAGAGAGTTTTACTTAACACTATTTGTCTTATTACTCATGGAGAATGCAGTAAAGGAGGAATATCACTGTTTTTTGTTTTTTTATGCCATTATGATTGAATAGTTGTTATTGTGTTTTATTGTTCATTGTGTATCATGTATGTGTTTTATGTTGTTTGGACTTTGTATGGCTGCTACCTTGGCCAGGTCTCCCTTGCAAAAGAGATTCTTAATCTCAATGGGACTTCCTGGTTAAATAAAAGTAAAATTTAAAAAAAAAAAAAAATGAGATCCTGTTTTTCATAACATCAGATCATAGTATTTTATAGCTTTGGTCCACAGATATCTCAGATATAACAGATTTTAAAATCTTGCCAGACTACCACTGAAATATGACATCCCATAATGCCCTTTGTTTTTAAAAATGCAGCTTAAGCATTTGGAAGTGCTCTCTGAGGTCAGCTTGACCATCTGCTCCACCCTGTCATAAATGTGTACATTTGCCAGCTGAGCAGGACTGAACCTTCACCTCCTGGAGATACTCAGTACCCACCTACGCCTGATCTGCTATCAGTGGCCAAACATATTAACGTCCTTATGCAAATGCTACTGCTTTGCCAAGGATATTACCTTGGCATATGAGCACAGGCTGTTCTGAATAAATGAGCATTCTGTTAGAAATATAATACAAAACACCAACAGCTACAGGATCAGTAGCCTCTGAGTAGCCCTTAGATATATGTTCACATCCATGTTATCCTGGGTTTAACCCTTTCATGCATGAAATATGAGAACCTTTTTATTCCTCTTTAGGCATGAGAAAAAACAATGCAATTGATTTAAAAAAAAAAAAAAAACTATTTTTCATGGTGTTACAAAAAATGTCCACTCATTTTCAAAGCAAAGAAACATGTATTTAAAACGCAATAACAGAAAATGAAACACTTTGTGAAAACAAAAACATTTTTAATGCATCTAATCTGGTGTTTTCTCACAATTTATCATGCTCTAATACTAGTTATTACTTCATGGAGATAATATGCAAAAAAAAAAAACCTTTTTGTTTAAGAAAACTGTTAATTACATTCTAATAACAGTGAGCAATTGATTTACACTCAAACATGTTACTGCAGATCATGTTTATCAAGAACAGTAATGTTCCAGTAAGTTACAGTAATGGTATGAATGTTAGTTTGCGGCAGTGGTTCTTAGTCTTTTTCTGTCGGGCCCCCCTTTGGAGGACGACAAATCTCCAGGCCCCCCTCAACCCCAACAACATTGTAACGGTGATGCAATTACAACTTTTATTTAAAGAAACACCAATATCATAAAAAATACTTTTTGCTTTTCCTTGAACAACTTGTTGTGCAAATTAAAAATAACTTAGATTTTTGCTTGAATAATACAAATAAACTGAACCAGACTGCTCCCTGAGGCAACATTTTTCAAAGTAAAAATCAGAAATGTGCAATTAGCTTACAACTATGACAATAAAATAACTTTTTTCAGAACAATAAACTAATTTTGGTAACAAAGATTTTAACAATATCAGTGGCTGCAATGAGCCCATTTACATTGCACGTCTCAGAACATTGAAGTGCAAACTGTATAAACTATGCAAACAGAAACATTGCAGTAAAATCCTTGTCCATTCTCCAAACCTAAACTCTTTGTTTAGTCTAGCGACAGATCACCATGGCAATAGATTTGTTTGTTGTGCATCCCTAAAATGAGCCCAGGGTGCTCCAACACTAAAACATTAGTTCTACCTGCTACATGTGCTAACCTGAAGAAAAAAAAAACAAACACCCAGGAGTGATCCCATGCTCCCCTTGGCAAGTCTTCACATCTCCCCTGGGGGGCCTGCCCCACAGTTTGAGAAACTCTGGTTTATGGGATGGTGCGTAAGCATCCACTGTGTCGGCTGATATGGAACTAAAACAACAAAACCCATGAATATACAAGAGAACAGCTGTAGAATAACTGTCCACTCTAGTGACCAGCAAGGGTTAATGTAGTAAACGTAATGATTGATGTAAACATTAATGTGTTTTATGAAATCCATTCTCATCTGATGTGTACAGGACCTGCATTATGATCATCTACAGCTTTAGGAAAAACAAACCAAAAAACGGATACATTTGTCAAAGATGAAAGAGGTAGTGATGAAGTGAATATGACAGATCTGCTCTGAGTGATCTCCTTTCTGCTTTTCACCTGATTGCTCTCAGCCACTAGAGGAGTGGATGCATCCTTCGTGTCAGGCCTCTATCACACTCCACATCTCTACCTGCCATCTCTTCTTGATACGTCCTCCTGGACTCTATCTTTCTCTCTCTCTGCACAACCTCTCAGACTTCAGCCGCTTTTATCTCCGCTCTTCTCCTTTCCTGACTCCTCCAAGTTCAGCCCCCCGAAAGATAAAGAAAACAACCTTGATGTCCTGCTTCTTCTTTTCAGCTTGACCGTGGTCTTTGTAGTTTACTGAGTGAAAATCAACAGAGTCACATCAGACCCAAGTCAGGCCCTTGTGCTGTGGCAAGTTAAATTCTGACAGATAGCCTCTCACTCAAGTGAATTTAAAGGAATTCTAAAGAAGTAAATACATGATGGGTAAATTTCAACACTTACCAGCTTTCGGTAAAAAGCCAACGGGTAGACTGGTTCATACTCTCCTCTCATTTGGTGATCATTTCATTGTCCTTCCCTTCTAAAAAAAAAAAAAGGAAAGAAAAAAAAAAGAGCAAAGACCTCTGAGCTACGACTACATGCTCAAAGTGGCATGTTTTCACCTCCAGGCCTGTAGATGGCAGTGTAGTGAAACAATCGAGTACCATTAGCCAATCAGAATCCTGGAAGGAATCATGCCAAAATGTTACTTCCGCTATTAACCAATGAAGATGTAGTTTTCCTGGCTCTGGGTCCAAACAAATCTGAGACGTGTAACCAATAAATGCAAATGGATGAACCGATGACCTTTTTTTACCATCACAAACTCCTTTTCTGATGTACTGGAGCAGGTGAAAAAGAGTTTGAACTCTGTTGAGTCGAATCATGTTAGTTCTGTAGTCATCACCAGCTGTGGTCTGTTTTTCAGTCATGTTTTGTCTTTAGTTCATGAAGACCGCTGTGCATGGACGTAAACTATTACTTCATTTACCTTCCACTGAACTGGACCGAATAGATAAAGGACTGATAAACAAAATTTGAAGTATGAAGATGCGGAAACACTTCATAAAAGCCTCATTCTATCTCAAGTAAATACGTGAAGATCTTGTTAAGATGTAGTGGGCACTAATTAGCTAAGATGCTAACATTCACTAGCACCAAACTTTCGTATTTTCTCATTTCATACTTGTAACTTCACTTATCAGCTCCATCCTCTTCCTCTATACTGTAACATCACATTTGAAGTAGTAAAATATTTCCTTAGAAAATTTTGACATCCGTTTGAGATCTCCATTTCCCTCTGTTCACACGCAAACACAAAAATAGGACCAATGGTCCTGTAGCTTACCGGCCAAATTAAAAACTTTGGAAAATGTATCCAGATGCCATTTATTATCACCCAGTTATGTGTATTTATTATATGACAGAAATAGCCCATGTTTTGGTCATATTCCAATCAGATCTGTAAAAAAAAACAAATTCCAACTTGATATCATTGATACTGATTTATTGGATCAATCCACTTCCTATCTCTTATAATGGGAAATTTTTTCAAAGTTGCACCAAATCCAGAATGAGATCTGGATTGAAATAATCTCCATACTTTGTGTTGACATCATCATACAGAAGCTGTATACCAAGTTTGAAGTCAATCAGAACTGTAGTTTCGGAGAAAAAGACAATTGAAATGTTTTCCCCATAAGAGCCCATGTTAAATTTTCCATAAGTTCCCAGATCCAGAAGAAGATCCTGATCAGCATGTGGCCATTATGTTTTGGTCATATCCCCATCAGGGCTGGACTGTAGAAATTTACACTGGATGTCATATATATTTACTGAGTTACTGCATCGATCCACTTCTTATCTCTTATAATGGGGAAATTTTTCAAAGTCGCACCAAATCCAGAATCAGATCCGGATCAAAATAATTTCACTAACTTTTGTTGACATCATCCTAAAGAAGCTGTGTACCAAGTTTGAAGTCAACCGGAAATGTAGTTTCAGAGAAGAAGACAATTGAAATTTTTGAAACAGACGACGATGGACGCCGCATGATGACAATAGCTTACGGCCTTTCAGCCGGTAAGCTAAAAACAGAGATTTGAATGTCCACTTTGGTCAGAGTTTTTGGAAACCATCATTTTCTGTGCATGTGCATGTCATTGTCATGTAAACAACAGGCATGAACGCAGAGAAAAATCTCAGTTTTTCCAGATACCCGGCTGCACGTAAACCTAGCCTAAGACTACTTGGATTACATCATGCTAGAAACAAAATAATCCAGCCCCGGAATGCCATAAAAACTATTATGATTTGATTGTTATTATAGGATTTTTTTCCTTTGTTTAAAAAAAGGTCAGCCTCAGCTCCTGTAATATGTCTGAATAAGTCTGTATTAAACAGTGTAGTCAGTCCCTCAATTTAAAACCATTAAAACTGAAAAGACATAACTTAGAAAAAAAGAACTTTCTTGTCCTCCAATGTCATCAGCAAGACATTTTTTACAGTGAGGTAAAGTGAGCTAAGAATCATTATATCATTATTTATTTCAGTGAACATGCTTTTTTGATTTTTAGTCAAGGCGTATAAAGCTTTGATGACACCAGCCTCTGAATGGAGCTTTTCTGAGCATGTGGATGCATTTTCCAAGTCCACAGCTGTGTTCTTACAGGGTGAGGAGCACATCTTATGACATTAAAGGTTCTCATTGTACTGAAGTTAATTACAGGCTCAGTTTCAATTCATTTAATTTCCACAGGTTGGCCATTGTTCCTAATTGGCGATTTGGCAACAGTATCAGAAAGACAAAATGAGTATGACAGGGCCTGAAATGTGAGCGGTAAAAGGGTCAGGAATATGATCCTGTACGCTGACGTTCTGTGAAAGAAAATTAAAATGAGTAAAATGATGACCATAAAATGTTTATTACAACCACCCGTCAGCGAATGACCTTCTGTAACTTCCATAATAGAGCAAGCACATGGGTTTTTCTGAGCAATTAGCGATTATGATCAACAATTTGTTGCACTCCTTTAGTTTTGCTGGGCTGTGCTGCTGTCTTTTTAAAGCCTGCAAGTTTGTCTCTCAGTACTCACCTGGAACAAATAACATGACGTCATGTTCATTCATAAGCCACCTGGCACACCATCTCAAACATAAAATATTCAAGATAGCGATGGTAAACACCACCGAAACATTACTACATTTTGTCCACTGCTTTTCAAATGCTCCATCGTGAGAACATCTAGATCTGCTGCCAGCAGTTTCCCTTGAGACATTATATTTGTTCAGAGGATCTCGATTTTTGCCTCTATTTCTGCTTTTCAGCATTTTGAGGTAGTTCTAAGGACAGAAGAATTTCAGCATTTTTAAAAAGTCTGAGCTTCACCAGCTGCATCAAAGTTGTATCAGTGGAGCCCAGTGGAAGCAAGTTTGCTTTCTGCACTGTTTCCACAAGTGTGGGATCTTGATTTACAAGACTGACGAACAGTAAAGCAGTGGTTCCAACCTTTTTTTCTCCTGACCCCAGTTTAACATCACAAATTTCTGGCGACCCCAGATATTCAAAACGGAGACTCTTTTTTGCTAAAATTAATTTGTTTTTGATCATGTAATAGTTTGCTATACTATGTTGCAAATAAACATTAATTTTAGATGACATTTAGTCTATGTAATGTGTATTATTGTGGACAGAGGCAGAAAAGCCAGGTGTAGATTACTGCACAAAGGGAGAATTGGATTTTCCTTGGTCAGGATATGTACAGTCAGTCCAGCTTGGATTTACAAGGCTGACAATTAATAGTGAACAAACAAGAACTCAAACTATGAATTATGAAAGAGCTGCAGCATCTGAAACTGACCACAATGAACATTTGACAGATAAACAGAACCACAAGTGCTTCAGTTTCAGACTCACAGTTTCTTTCTGTCTTTTATGGATTGGGATTGTCTCTCAACTCACCATGTATTTTTTAATAGTACTTTTTTTTTTTTTAATCAATTACTAGAAATTTCAGGTGACCCCATTTGAATTTCAGGTGACCCCATGAGGGGTCCCGACCCCAAGGTTGAAAACACTGTAGTAATGGGTCCGAAGAAATGGCATTTTTGGATTATGTTCTGGCAGTTATTTATAATTGTGTTGGCATTCAACAAACAGCTGCTGTTAAAACCTTCAATGTGATGTGGTAACTGGCTCAACATCCCAAATCTCATTGGTCTGACTGGTTGTAGGTTAGTATCCAGAGGCACTGAGGTCACTGAGGTTTCATCATTAACATCTGAAGGAAATCCAAAATCTACTGATGAACACTAGTGTCTAGCTAAACTATTCTCTAAGTGCAGGTTGTCAGCCTTATCCAATGATTTTTTTTTTCTCTTTTCTCTTCTTGTATTTTTTGTGCTGTAAAATCATTTTCTGGTTTTGTAGTTATGTGATTTCAGTTGGCTGAAGGTTAAATGTGAATTTGAGTTCAACCACCTGAGCAGCATTCAGATCCAACCCAACATAGAAAAAGCCGAAGAAGGCCAAATAAAAAACATCACATGGTACACCCGATTGTGAACCAGGAGTCCACAGGTGCACTTTCTACACTTTGACCCTCAAGTTTTCCCTTTTTTAACACTATTTTCAATTGCTCAATAGTCAGAATGTAGGAAAGTTGTGCAATATCTGAATGTGACATCCCTTTCAGTAATAAGGTCATGATGTCAGATTAGACGAACACAGAGTTGTAAATTCTTGCTGGCACTTGGCTGAAACACATCACAGTCTCCGCTGGCGCTGCCTGACAAACCATAGCTTTTTGACACTTGAGTCTTTTTGTTGGGAAGTCGTGAGGTGTCCCAGATGTGGCATCAGTTATTTTTCACTGTGACAGGCTACACAGGATAAAACGATCAGTCGTGGTGGCTGACAGGGCACTGACGCTCATTTTCAATACCAAAACCCCGTCTGTCAACTTTGGGTCAGGTTACGGCTATAATGGGGGATGATACTGTGTAATCTGTCAGTTCATTTTTTGTGTTGGTGACAGAGCTTTTTTTTGGTAGAAGAAGACGAACACTGAACACAAGCCCGAGGCAAATTGAAAGCAGTGGTTCAGTCAGATCATTTTCATTTTAGAGAGAAAGAATATAGATAAAATAAGAAACATTAAAAAAGAAAATGCTTTATCACACATAAATGAAACCAGACCAAGCAGCCCACCCTGAATGTGGGGGTGGGGGGGGAACTTTCTTTGTTACAGTTTCTTAAGGGGCCATGAAAGGTAAATGTTATGAACCCTTTCATAAAATTCAGTACCTTGTCGAACTGTCGGAGCAGGGGTGGGGGTGGGGTATTGTATGCGGGGGTGCCGTCCATACATAATGTAACTTATGCTGCGTTCCAGGCCATTTTTTGAGCCCGTAAGTCATGACTTCAAACCACGACTCATGACTTTGTAGCGTTCTGAGCAAGTCACACCAAACTGCCTGGGTGCATGGAAGTGTGGTAGCTAGATGTAAACAAACCAGCATGGTGGACCGTACGTTATGTTCATTTACAATTATTTCTATGGCCAAAGGTGCTTGCTCCTTGGTTATTTGAGGGAAACAGAGGAGGAAAAATGGTGCATAAGGCAAGAGAAGCTGTTTAAATTTATTCTTGTACTCAATGGCCTGAAAACTAGCTAACGCTAAAGCGGCTGCTGATTATGCAGAACATTTGCAGATAAATAACGTTAGAGCAACACCTTGTTTTAAAAAACAATCTCCATAAACACCGCATCCACGGGGGCTGCCATTGCTACGTGACGTCAGAACTCGGAACTGAGAGTACATCGATCTAGTACGAGTTCACAGGTAGGAAGTCACAGGTTTGACTGGCATTCCAGTGCCTTTTCATCGGTAGAAGGTTGAAAAAACACGAGTTATGGGTGGACTGGAATGCAGCATTGCACTAGGGTGAAAACGAAACTGAAACTTAGCATGCTTTTAACGTCCAACTACAGACTTCTTATACAGCGGATCTTACACAAATTTTTCACAACTTCAAACCTCTTTCCACTGCACCCCCTCCACTGCTCTATGGGCCCCCCACAAATGCTGGGCCCCATGAATTTGTCATGTTTACCCCAGCTGTTTCTACACCTTTTCCTGCAGGTATTTTATTATCTTACTGTTAATTTGTGAACCTTACTTTTAGTGTTGATACAACTTCTGAGTTATTTTATTGTGATTTCAAGTAGTGTTTGCATTTATTGTACGTATCTTGGACCATTAAAAAAGAAGCACCTCACCTCATCACAAAACAACAATATAGAGAGATAAGTGAAGATCTATGCTATAACCCATGTTAATGGAGCTCTTGTGGTTGTATAAATAAGTACAAGGCCAGGTGACATTTTTAAATATGGATGATCCTTAAGAGTTCAGTTGGTGGAACAACAAAATTTGTGGAGTTAAACATAGACTTCTGTATTGTAACTGTGCATCCATTTCTCTTGCCGTATCAATGACTGCCATGTCACTTTACTGTTGTAGTTATTGTAGTCACCGTATTTTCCAGACTATTGAGCGCACCTGAATATAAGCTGCATGCAGCAAATTTTAAAAGAAAAAAATATTTGTACATACAGTATATTGGCCGCACCTGACTACTAGCCACAGGTGTCCACATTGTAACATGAGATATTTACACATATACAATATTTATTTCCATACCTTAACTCAGGGGTGTCAAACTCATTTTCTTCCGGAGGCCACATTCAGTCCAATTTAATCTGAAGTGGGCTGGACCAGTAAAATAATAGCAGGAGAGCCAATAAATAAGGACAACTCCAAATTGTTTTAGCGAGAAAAATAACATTCAGTTATGCCAATATTTACATTTACAAACTATTCAAACAAAAAGAATGTGAATAATCTGAAGATAAACAAAAAGGAATTTGTTTGGAAATGTGATGACAATTTTCTCAATATTATGCCTCAACTTATCATTTCTACATGTGCATTACAGATCAGATCTACAAAGACACTAAACGTTCTGTAACAGGCAGAATATTGTTAAAATTGCACTTAATTTACTTCAGACATTTCAGGTTGTTCATATTTGTTCAGGTTATTCACATTTTATTGTTAAAGGGTAGTTTGTTAATGTAAACATTTTCATAATTTAATGTTTTTTGCACTAAATCAAAGAGAAAAAAGTTGGTGTTGTCATTATTTATAGGTTATTATGATACTATTTTTGAGTTTGATGCCCTTGCATTTTGCCAATTCATTCCACCGGCTGGATTGGAACCGTTGGCGGGCCGATTTTGGCCCCCAGGCCGCATTTTTGACACCTGTGCCTTAACTGCTTTTTTCCAAACAGTGCCTCTAACACGGCAGTAAAATGGCAGTAACACGGCTAGTTCAAAAACCCAAAAAGTCATTGTCCTCATCTTCCTTCTGCTCACTGAAACCACTGCAGTCGTCTTCTTCGGTGTCGGAGTTGAACAGCCTCAGAAAGGCTCCGTCACACACCTTCTCAGTCTCTCTTCCATTGTCTCTCATTGTCACTTACGTGCAACAGCTCTATTTCCTTCTTGGACAGACATATTGATTGCTTTTAACTTCAAAGCTGTGTCATATGCATTTCTTCATGTGTTTCCATGATGAGTGTTTGTGCATGACACACAAAATGACTGCTAAAAGTTAAGCTGAAAACTTCTCCTCTTCATCACCTCTTCCATCTCTTTGTCGCTTCTTGCTAGAGCGCCCCCTGGAGGCCGTTAGCCCATAAAAATCTATACTTGAGCTGCATCGGTGTATAAACCGCAGGGTTCAAAGTGTGAGAAAAAAGCAGTGGCTTGTAGTCCAGAAAATACAGTGTTGTTATTCAACTTCTCCTAAGCTTTAGTTGTTTTTGTACCTTTACCAAATCTCAGTCTTGACTATAAACTGTAAGTAATTAGTGAATGGAAGAACACTGATGTCATCCATTGGTTTCTGACCTGTCATTTTGAAGCCAGAAGTTTGGAATTTGATGTTGGTTGTTGGGATGTTGTTGGTTTTTGGAGCCATAGGTGATCATATTTGGACAAAAGGGGTGGAGCTGCTGGATTATGTGGGCTCATGGGTGAGTTACTGTAGCTTAATGACTTAGTAAAATGGTAAATTTCATCAACAACTGAGCAACACAGACATTTTAACCTAAAAATGTTTACCACAACTACAGCAAAGCTATTCTATTTGACTTGAAATCTTATTAAAAGGGAAAATTTTAAAGATGGACCACCACACCACTAATTAAAGCATCCAGATAAAACAGATGAAACCCTGGGTGGAGGGGTGGGTGTGTGCAAATAAATAAATAAATAATAAACTGACTTGTTTTTAGAGACCAGTTCAGAGTACGTCTATAGGGGTCACCCCCTGTGGCTGTCAGTGGTATTTCAGCTTTGTGATACCACTGCATTGGTTTCATTTTGGAGCTGAGGTCTTCGCCCCTTTGTCATGACACTGTCACACCGTAAACTAACCCATAAAGACCCAAACATCCACCATCTACCAAAATCATTCACTGTAACTGTTTAATCCCTGTTAACCCACTGATCCATGTAAATAATTGGTGTAAAATACAGTTTTTCATTTTTTCATGGTCATCAGATATGACCCATGTGGACGTTCAGAAGCTCTGTAGTTACCGTGAAAATGGCGTCATCTTCTACAACATTGATTCACCAGTGAAACCCATGGAGTTGGATCACTGACAGTGGATGGACACTGGGTTTATGTTCAGTTAATGATAGATTTAAGAAAAACTGAAAAAACAGCTACCATCCATTCATCCAGCCATCCATTATCCACTGCTTATCCGGGGCCGGGTCGCGGGGGCAACAGTCTAAGTAGGGATGCCCAGACTTCCCTCTCCCCAGACACCTCCTCCAGCTCTTCTGGGGGGGACCCCGAGGTGTTCCCGGGCCAGCCGAGAGACATAGTCTCTCCGACGTGTCCTAGGTCTTCCCCGAGGTCTCCTCCCGGCGGGACATGCCCGGAACACCTCCCCAGGGAGGCGTCCAGGAGGCATCCGAAACAGATGCCCGATCCACCTCAGCTGGCCCCTCTCGATGTAGAGGAGCAGTGGTTCTACTCTGAGCTCCTCCCTGGTGACTGAGCTCCTCACCCTATCCCTAAGGGTGCGCCCAGCCACCCTGCGGAGGAAACTCATTTCGACCGCTTGTATCCGGGATCTTGTCCTTTCGGTCATGACCCAAAGCTCATGACCATAGGTGAGGGTAGGAACGTAGATTGACCAGTAAATCGAGAGCTTCACCTCTCGGCTCAGCTCCTTATTTGCTACAACTGACCGGTACAGCGACTGCATCACTGCAGACGCTGCACCGATCCGTCTGTCAATCTCACGCTCCATCCTTCCCTCACTCATGAGCAAGACCCCGAGATACTTGAACTCCTCCACTTGGGGTTAAGACTCTCCACCGACCCAGAGAAAACAGAGAAAACAGTTACTCTCAAACCAAACCTGTGGCCATAATGTAATGTAAACATGCTCAGTGTGTGTGATGGACTGCAGTGGGACATAAGAGTGAATGGTTGGATGTGAATGAATATTTTATGCAGATGGAGTTATAAATATGCATTTTTTACTGTTTTTAATGTTTTTGTTTTATTAATGTCTGAGACTACAGGTGGAAATTAGCACTAGTGCTAGAACCTGGCACACTACATCTCTCCTTTTTAAGGTTAATGTATATTGTGCATTGTCCCTGTCTAAATAAATAAAATAAAATAAAATAAAAATAAATAAAATGAAAAATTCACTATTTCTTCAGTTTTCTCTGTTTTTGATAAAATAGCCTTTGAATTTACTCTGAATTTTAATGAACATCTACATGATCAGTGAATTAAATATAGGAAAATATATGATTTACACTGAAAAAACTCCAACTAAACAGGATAATATTACAATAACTGGTAATATATCACATAAGAAAGTTTAAATATAGCGAGAAAATCACTTGAGAACTGACACAAATGTCACACTGGGTCCTTATGGGTTAAACAGTTTTTTTAATGCTTCAAACAGTATTTTGTGTCTGGAAATTGTATACTTTATATGTTGTGCTAGGAGTGAGTGTAAAATTACCTGGGCTATCAGTCAATCATGAGAACAATTGTATTTTAGTCTGCAAAGCAAATGTTCCTATTTTAAGTAAACACATTTTTTATTTATAATTAATTGAAAAACGCCCCCCTCTACGACACAACACAACTGAGAGTACCCTGGAGAGATGCATCATGGTGTAAACACAAGTAAATCTGCAGCTAAGTTTTACCGTGACTGTATTCAGGATCCCTGCATCTACGTTATATGTGGACTCCAGAGAATTCACTCCACCTGCTGTTTGAAGAGGCCGGTGTGCATCTTCAGAGGTGTCAGTCATCCAATACATGAGCTTTTTACATCACTGCCTTCAGGCGGACATTACAGGAGCATCTCCGCAAGCTTTGGAGACAGATTCTCACAAGATGTCAAAATTTTAAACTCTTTTTCTTGAAAAAAAGAAAACAAAAAAAAACAAAAAACAGAGCCTTTGCTGCATGAAACTTTCAACTGCATGTGTTACTTTGCAGATTAGTGAAAAACTGAATACTGATACATGATGTTGGTGTGTTAATCTTTACTACTGGTTATTGTCAATTATGTTTGCACTTTTATAAAACTTCCAGTCCTACAAGGTCTTTACACACTATTTTTATAGTGTCTTCAGATATAAGGATTTTTACTGTCATCTCTGTATACCAGTGTTTCTCAAATAGTGGATCGGGCCCCCTAGGGAAGGTGCGAAAGCTTGCCACTGGAGGCGTGGGATCACTCCTGAGTGTTTTTTTTTTCTTCAGGTTAGAACATGTAGCAGGTGGAACTAATGTTTTAGCGTTGGAGCACCCTGGACTCATTTTAGGGACGTACAACAAACCAATCTACTGCCATGGTGATCTGTCAGTAGACTAGACAAAGAGTTTAGGTTTGGACAATGGACAAGGTTTGGACTGGAAAAGAAACATGTGCCATGTTCCTGTTTTTGCACAGTTTGTGCTTTACTGTTCTGAGATGTACAATGGAAATGGGCTCATTACAGCCACTGATATTGTTTAAGTGATCATCTTTGTTACCAAAATGTATTTGTTGTTCTAAAAAAGGTAACTTTATTGTCACAGTTGTAAGATAATTGCACATTTCCTATTTTTATTTGGAAAAACATTGTTGCAGGCAGCAGTCTGGCTGAGTTTATTTGTATTATTCAAGCAAAAATCTAAGTTATTTTTAATTTGCACAACAAATTATTCAAGGAAAAGAAAAAAGTATTGTTACAATATTGATGTTTCTATCAATAAAATTTATAATTGCACCACTGTTGTTGCAGTGCATCTTTCTGTCATTGTATTGATGTATTTTCGGAGAGTTTCAACCCCAGTGTCATTCCACGCTCTCAGAAGCTCATTCCAGAGAGTTTCCTTAGATTGTTGCGAAGGGGGGGGCACACTAAATGTTAGAGTAAAATGTGAAAAAAGGACTGGACAGATCAATTTGGAGGTGAAATATTCTCAGTACCTTTGCCTTTACCTTTTGCAATGGCAAAAAAGTGAAATTCAGGCTCTGGGAAAATAAATAAACCACCAGTTTCTTAAGATTTGACGAGTGTTCTAATATTTTTGCACACCACTGTATGTATGCATGTCATAAGCTGTTATGAAATGGTGACATGTCCAGGGTGTACCCCGCCTTTGCCCACAAGTAGCTTGGATAGGCTCCAAGTGACCCCCGTGACCCTAGTGAGGATAAAGTGGGTTCAGAAAATGAAAATGAGTGCCCTATAAAAGGTTAAAGCAGGGGTGTCAAACTCATGCTAGTTCAGGGGCCACTTAAAGCCCAGTATGACCTGCAGTGGCCTGGATCATTAAAATAATAACATAATAATACATAAATAATATCAATTTTCAAAATTTGTGTGTCTAATTTCTATGATTTAGAGTGAAAAAAGTAAGATTATATTATCAACATTTTTACACCTACAAAGTATCCTTTAAAAAAAATGTGGAAAAACATAACAAACCATGACCAAAATGAAATTTATTAAGAAAAAAAGTGCAATTTTAACAATTTATGCCATTATTTGGCCTCAGCTTCTTATTTTTGCATGTTCATTACAACTTACAGATCACAGTGGATCTACAAATACTCAAAATATTTAGTAACAGACAGAATATTGGTACAATTACTCTTAAATCTGTTAAGACATTTCAGGTTGTTCATATATGTTCAGGTTTTTCACTTTTTTTTTTTTTTTTTTTGGAAAAGGCTAGTCTGTAAATGTTAACATTTTTGTGGAATTTTACTTTTTTTTTTTTTTTTTTTACACTAAAACAAAGAGAAAAATTTGTGGTTTTCATTACTTATAGTTTATTATGATAGTATTTCACTGGTCTGACCAACTTTAGACTGAATTGAACTAAAATTATTTTGACATCCTTGATTGTTAATATCTTCAGTGTAATTTCTGTATTTCACTAATTCATCCCGCGGACCAGGATACAAACTATCCAAACAAAAAGGATGTGAATAACCTGGAAAAAATTGGATTTGTTAAGAAATATAAGTACAATTTTTTCAGTATTGTGCCTCAACTTATCATTTATACATATGCATTACAGATCCAAATCTACAAAGGCACAAAACGTTTAGTAACAGGCAGAAAATTGTTAAAATTACACTTAAATGTCATTAGACATAGACATTTCAGGTTGCTCATATTTGTTCAGGATATTCACATTTTATTGTTAAAGGATAGTTTGTTAATGTAAACATTTTCATAATTTAATGTTTTTTGTGCTAAATCAAAGAGAAAAAAATGGTGTTGTCATTATTTATAGGTTATTATGATAATATTTTTGAGTTTGATGCCCTAACTTGCACTTTGCAAATCCATCCCGCGGGCCGGTTTTGGCCCCCGGGCCGCATGTTTGACACCCCTGGGTTAAAGGGTTAAAGGTCTTGATCCACTTTGTCATTGGACATGTGAATGTCATAGCTCTAAGACAGCGGCTGAACTACCTCCACCAGGACCACCGTAATATTCAGAACCTGCAGATGTAACCGTTGATGTATTTGTGATCTCATGCTGCCATCTTGTGGTGTATTTAGTTTGCACAGCCTGTCAGCAGAGATCCTGTTGCCTCGGTTAGAGACTGACTGTTACATGGAGATCTGACAGACTTTCAGTTAAAACAGAGACGCTGTGACAGCTCATCTGAGATCAGCTCTTTGAAGAGGTGGGTGTGGAAGTGCCCACTCTGCCCCTCATGAATACTACCACAGTCAGATCAGCGTACTTGAGTGATTGAAGATTTCTACACGTGTCCCACAGGCTTTCATCTACTGAACCACTCAGCAACTTGTTTTATTTGTTCCCCACCATCAGAAGGAAATGTTAACACACATGAACCGAATGTCAAGCAAGAAATCACTGACTAGGGCAGCACGATGTTGGAAAAAACTGACATTGTGATTTTTTTCAACCCTGCGATATGAAAAAATACTCAGGACGATATAATAGCTGTGTGGTGCCAACGTAACTGGTCAAACAAATTAATTGTGTTACCTCTCATTGCGGCAACAATTGCAAGACGCTGTCGACACAGAACACATGTTTCAGTATCATCCTTCTTGTAGCTGAAATAACTCCAAATAACTGATGTTGCTTTTCTTGTTGGCACTAAGTCTTCATTTACGGTGATTCCTTCTTGTTCATTGCTCATTTTTCAATGTTGTTACCAGCGATTCATTCCATACTCATCAAGAACGATGGTGATTGGTGGATGGCTGCGTGCAGTGTGTGTCAGGTACCCTTGAAATTAGATGAGAAGACGTTGATTTCATTTGCCTCCTACATTGCAGGACCTGCGATGGGACTATTGCACACACATACATCACGATGATGATGCTCAAACGGTATATTGTGCAGCTCTGTCATTGACAAACATTTACTCAAATTCTGTAACCTTAAATGGTCAGTGGATCTGTTTCACAGAAAGATTAAAGTTCAGGTTTTAAAGCATTATGCACCGTTCCCCACAGTCCATGCACACATAAGGTGGAGAACACACTAATGCAGTGTTTTTCAACCTTGGGGTTGGGACCCCATGTGGGCTTGCCTGGAATTCAAATGGGGTCGCCTGAAATTTCTAGTAATTGATAAAAATAAAAATAAAAACTCACGAATAAAAAATATATGGTGAGTTGAGAGAGACAATCACAAAACATAAAAGACATGACAAACTGTGAGTCTGAAACTGCAGCACTGTGGTTCTGTTTATCTGTCAAATGTTCATTGTGGTCAGTTTCAGATGCTGCAGCTCTTTCATAATTCATAGTTTGAGTTCTTGTTTGTTCACTATTAATTGTCAGCCTTGTAAATCCAAGCTGGACTGACTGTACATATCCTGACCAAGGAAAATCCAATTCTCCCTTTGTGCAGTAATCTACACCTGGCTTTTCTGCCTCCGTCCATAATAATATACATTATATAGACTAAATGTCATCCAAAATTAATGTTTATTTGCAACCTAGTATAGCAAACTATTACATGATCAAAAACAAATTAATTTTAGGAAAACAAAAAAGTCTCCGTTTTGAATGTCTGGGGTCACCAGAAATTTGTGATGTTAAAATGGGGTCATGAGCCAAAAAAAGGTTGGGAACCACTGCACTAATGATTAAAGAATTAATATGGATATTTAGCAAAAGGAACATTTCTTTTCTACCGACTTCATCCCCCAATAAACACCACTGAAAGAGTTACTAAAATTGAGATTATTTTTTTTTTCACTTTTGTTTATGTGTATCTGTGTGAACAGGGAAAATGAAAAGCTATAAAAACCATGGCATCACACCTGACTGATTTGTGTAATAAACACGCACCGCAAACATCAAATATAAAGTCATAGATGTGTCATTGTATAACCTGCAATAGACTGAGGTCAGAACTCGTGTATTTGAGGACACATGTACCAGTGATGTGGCGATATTTACATAAAATAGAGAGAATACCTTTCAAAAACAAAACAAAAAAAAAACATGTTTAAGTTCATTTAGCTTTATTATTAACCCATAAAGACCCAAACCTCCAACACCAACCAAAACCATCTACTGAGCTAAACCGATCAATACCTGTTCATCCACTAATCTTATCAATACATGTAAATAATTGGTGGAAAATACACTTTGTCATCTTTTCATGGTCATCAGATATGATCCATTTGGACGTTCAGAGGCTCCATAGTTACCGTGGAAACACTGTCATCTTCTACAACATCTAAACCAGTAAAAACCATGGCGTTGGATCAATGACAGTGAATGGACACACTGGGTTTATGTTCAGTTAATGATAAATTTTAATGAAAAAGTCACTTTTTCCTCAGTTTTCTCTGTTTTTGATGTAATAACCCTCAACTTTAATCTGAGCTTTTATGAACATCTATGTGATCAATAAATTAAAAATACTGGAAATTTAATGTTTTCAGTAGAAAAATACAAAATACAGAGGATTATTTGATAATAAATGGTCATAAATCGCTTAGGAAATGCTAAATATAGAGGAAAAAAACATTCGCCAACATCTGCCATAAAAGTAGCACCGGGCCTTTATGGGTTAACCTGCCATTACTGCTCAACTTCAGATCAGAGCAAAGCCTCTGCATTTGCGCAATAGAATCAATCTCCTTAAGCACGAGACTTTTACATCCCCTGTGGAAGGAGGAGTGATTCCACAGGTCATTCCCCCCACAGCCATCAGACTATATCACAGTTCACAGTGACACCCCCCCCCATATCACACCATGTACATGTGCAGCCATGATGATGTAAATAAGTAAGCAACATAAATAACATTTAATCTTTACTTCTAATTCTTATTTATATAAATATTTATATAAATTCCAGATTTCTTATTTTTCTCTTTATATTTTCATTTTTTCACTTGTTTGTGGGGTTTTTTTCTGCCTGTCTTTTTATCTGCACTTGTTTGTTGAATTTTTGCTGCTGCTAACTGAAATTTCCCCACAGTGAAATAAATAAAGTCTTATCTTATCTTATCTTATCTTATCTTATCTTATCTTATCTTATCTTATCTTATGTAGCAGTTCCTCTGAATATTGTTTTTGTTTTATATTGTAAACAGTGATATTTTATAATTAAATAAAACATTTAGTTTTCCAGTCTCACAAAGATCTTATTGTTAATAATGTGTTTTTAATGGCTGAAGGAAATGACTTTGCCACTAATCTGCCTGTTTCCATGGAGCTAGTGTTAAAGAAATTCACTGTGTGGTCTGACGAAGAATGACGGAGGCACTGTTTTAGGTTTGAAAGCTTTATCTTGCACAGTGGCGTAGTCTGGGGTATACGGGGGTATACACAGTATACCTACTGATTTTTCAGTCAGCACTGGGTATACCCACTTCTAAATCCCCCTAGTTTTCAATTTAAAAAATTCAGTAGTATCTGAGCCAAATTGCCCATGTTTTTCCTTCGGATGGTGAAGCCATGACCCACCCTACTCTGCCTCTAATTGGCTTATACTCAGTACCTTCACTGATTAGATTGGTTAACTTTAGGCATGAGTACTAATGAGCCAATCAGAGGCAGAGTAGGGCGGGTCATGCCGAGGAAAATATGGCTAACTTAGCACCAGAGCCAGGGCTCTGCTTAGCGCTGTCCACCTCTGGAACCTGATTGGACACCTCAGGTGCCAGTGCCACCCCAGTTGATTGACAGGTCACTGCACGTCTCGTTGAAAGAAGTGCGATTATTGGAAACGCAAATGAGAAAGGCAGAATAAACATATTTCAACTGTCTGACACATATTGAGAGAACCTACTTTCATGGAATACATAATTCTGAGGTAAGTTTTAAGGTGGTTTCAGAATGAGTCACTGTTTTAAACTACTGACCAAATGACTGTACATTTAGAGAGGAGATGGAGTCACCAATAGTTAAACTGTGTGAGTAGGTTAACGTTCTGAAAGGCTAATGTTATGAAAGTCTAACGTTATGAAAATCTAATGTTATGAAAGGCTAACATTATGAAAGGCTAATGTTATAAAAGGCAAACATCATGAAAGGCTAACATTCTGAAAGGCTAATGTTATAAAAGACTAACGTTATGAAAGGCTAACATTCTGAAAGGCTAGTGTTATGAAAGGCTAACGTTCTGAAAGGCTAACGTTATGAAAGGCTAATGTTATAAAAGGCTAACGTAATGAAAGGCTAATGTTATGAAAGGCTAACATTCTGAAAGGCTAATGTTATGAGAGGCTAACATTATGAAAGACTAACATTATCCTATGTTTGCATCATGTTGAATCCATTTCCATTCATGCAGCTGCTTGTGTTTCCAGTAAAACCTACAAACTGCTCCTGATCAAGTCATGATCATTTTATGATAGTGAGCAAATACTACTGATGGATATTTGGGTAAACTAAATAGAGTAGTCTGACACGTCACTATTTCTAAAATGTTGTTTTTCTGGACGACTTTGGACATAAATTGAGAGTATACCCACTTCTCTAGGGACCACTACACCACTGATCTTGCAGCAAGGAACCAATACAATTCATGAGAATGACAGAGCATTGATTAAAAGGTTCCGCCTCATCTCTCTTTTCTTATACATTCAGATAACGCCCCTAAAACATGAGACACAACACAAAGTTATACTTGCAGTTCCTCTTCTAATGCTTGTTGCGAAGGTCCTTCTTCTGCAGAACGTCAAACTCCGGAAAATCATCTGGTCACTCCTACGCTCTGACTTTTGCTCCATCATTTCCTGTGTAAGCGTTCTCTCGAAAAACACTTGTGCATTTATTATGTTTTTAAGCACACTTAATCATATGATCATTTTTGAATCACATACAAGGTCAAAAATATTTTTCTAACATAAGTATATTATGCTGACAGTTTTCCACTGGGTCCAGATGTTCAGTTGTGTAAATGTAACATTCTTCTTTCCTTCCTTCCACCATCTTTATGAAAAGGTTTGTGTTCTGATGCTCACATCCAAAACCCTTTAGAATCAGATGTCAGTGCATTCTTTTTATAGTTGAAGTAGAGAGAACAAGTGGGAGGACCCAGAGTATGGTGAATGACGTGTAATAAATGGTACCAGGCCAGAATCAAACCCCCGCCGCTGTGATAAGGCCTATCTGGACCAGGTAAGCCACCTGGGAGACCTGTTGAAATCCTCTTTTATGATGTGTAAAAGTAGGCCTGGTTCTCCTTCCGACCTCACAATGTGGGCTTTTGTTTTGGGCCTTGATCTCTACCACAGAGGATCTTTACCTTTACAACAGCCTGGAAACAGGAGGCTGTGTGTTGAAACCTGTGATTAAAACCAACTGAGACGCAAATCTGAATGCACCTAAAACTGGAATAATATCACCGCATCCCACATGTCTTAATTGTGTCTTAAAATACTCCATTCATAAAAAGGCCTCATTCAGAATATACAAATAGTTGATATGACACCATTCAAATGCACAATGTTGCTATATGTGTAATGTCTGAACCTTTATATGCATGTAGACATAGTGAGTGTGTTATCAGGTAAAACATGCCCGAGCCTTGAGGTTGATGCTGCCAGATGGAATTACTCAAAGAGTGTGAATTATCACCTGTTTTTCCAAGCGTGAACAAACATAATATAAATCATATAATGTTTGATACCAAGTTAAGGAGAGAATGACTGAGCACAAAGTTTAAGGTTCAGTTTTTGTTTTTGTTTTGTTTTTTTGTTTGTTTTATTAATCTTTTCATTAGGACACATTTTCAGTACACATATCCTTTCAGCACAGGTACAAGCATATGTCCAATTTTCCAGTTTTCCAAAAAAACAAAACAAACAAAAAAAAAATACTAACAACAAACAATAACTTAAACTAAAAAAAAAAAAAAAAAGAAAAAGAAAAAAAAAGGGAGAAAAGTAGTACCCCACCCACCCACTCACACTGGTCCACATTCACTTAATTACGAGTGTTATAGCTATTCTGTTCTGTTTTCTATAGATACTTTTCAAAGTAAAAGAGGAAAGGCTTCATGTAATGTAAAATTTCTCGGCTGATCCCGTGAGAAAATTTGATTTTTTCCAGTTTCAAGAAAGACATTATGTCTGTTATCCAGGTGTGTTCTGCTGGAGGTTTAGGCCACTTCCAATGTAGGAAGATACATCTGCGAGCAATCAAAGAAGCTGTAACATCTCTGTCTATTTGTTCTGCTGTTTCTCTTTCTTTCTCTTTCTTTCTCTCTCTTTCCCTCTCTCTCTCACTTCTCAGCCACACCTCCCCATTACTCTGCCTGCCACACCTCCTCATCAGTTGAACACCCTCACCTGTGAGCACAGCTGGGCTCATCAGGTAGAGGATAAATATTCACCTCTCTCTCTCTGTTCTCTGCTGGATTGTATCTACCTCTGTGTTACTCTCCAGAGTTGTCTTCTGCCTGCTCTTCTCCTGATCCTGTTTGTTCCTCACCTGCCCTGCTCGCTGCCTGGTAGTGATGGGCAAAACGAAGCCTCATGAAACAACGAAGCACTTGAAACAAATGCTTCGAGGCTCTGAACCACTGTTCGAAACACTTCTCCACAGTGACCTCTGGTGGTGATGTTTTAGTACTTCACAGTGGCTCAACAAAACACGTCCTGATCTGACATGGTTTGTAATAAAGTTTGTGTGTGGGTACATGTGTGTCAAATTCATTTGTGTTACTAAAACACACTCACACAGAACTAGACACAGTAACAATAATAATCTATATCCACCTTTAACCTGCACTTCACATAATCAACTCAACCTGTCATACAAAGGTCCGATGCTCTGGGACAGTTTACCTACATCTTTAACGTCCCTCTCACTCTTTAAAAAGCAGCTCAAAAAAACATCTACTGCACAGCTAGTCACTTCCTGCCCTCTCCACTGCCTTACTACTTTATTTGCTTCTTCTTCATCCATGTATCTTGCGTATCTTGAATTATGAATTTTGTTTACACTGTATATTACTGTTTAGTAATGCTTTATTTTGTACTTTGTCTCCTGATTTTTCAAAGTTTATTTGTTAGCCTTATTAATCTAAGTTGACTGTAATTTCTGTTAAGGGTGGAACTCCTGTACAAGCCCATTGGGCTTTGTTCCATCCCTGCACCACTGATGTACTGATATGTGCTAAATGAATAAATGAAATGAAATTAAAATAAAATGAACACATGGAAATATGCATTACTTAGATTTCAAGGTTTTTATTTAAGAAGATTATTTTTTCTGCAGTGGAGGGGTGCAACCGATTTCTTTTTTTTTGTTATCACCTCTCCAGCTTTGGAAAAAACTCTTTCACATGGTACACTTGTCGCAGGAATGCAAAGGAATTTCTTTGAAAGTTTATGCAGATGTGGAAAGACCACTGCCCTTTCCTTCCAATATGCAAGAGGATCTGCAGATCGGGGAATGAAGGGCTCTTGAAGATATTTTCCAACTTCAATTGTTGCGTCTGCTGTGATGCTGCGTGTGGTGGTTTTGTTCTTCACTTTTTGGTCAAACATGTCCCAGAGACTGTTGTCTGCTGTGGATGATGATGAAGGTGCAATTTGGGGATCTAAAGTAACAATAATAATTATCATTATTATCATTGTTAAATAAAAGTGTTAACAGTGAAAGCTGACAAAATATACAAGATTTTAAAGTCCCACCAGATGTTTCAGCAGGCTGGATCAAAGTGGCACACTCCAGTATCAGCTGCTTTTCTGCTTCCTGTGCTTTTGCTGGGTTGCCAAAACCCAGGTTTTTGAATCGTGGATCCAGTAATGTTGCCAGTGGTCGGACAGTTTCATATTGACCACACCTTGCCTGCAGTCCATCCTTCAAGAATGTGCCTGTTCATATCAATAAACATATTGACATTAAAATAGTCTATTGAGTATCATTACAATTGTTACAATTATTATAAGAGTTTCTTACCCAATTGCTGAGTTGCTGGCTGCTTTGAGTGCCTCAATTTTTCTAACAGGTTGTGCTGCAGCATCCGATATAGAGGAATGACTTTTGATGCTGACACTCTCTTCTCCTCTGACAGCTCTGTTAGAATAAGAAAAGATACATTAGTTTCATCTTAGTAAATACAAATAAATACAATAAACTTGAATTACGTACCAGTTGTTGCTGCTTTAAAAGGCTGCAACAGAAACAGTGCCTCATGAATCATTTCATATTCTGCACAGGACGGAGGAGAGACATCATTCTCTAAGTTGGAGAGAGCCGCCCCCACAGGCTCTCTCTGATCATAGAGTCTTTGAAACATGTCAAAGGTGCTGTTCCATCTTGTGTCCACCTCCTGTATTAATTTAAGGGTTGGCCGGCCCATCTGCTGTTGCATTTCAGAGAGTCTGTCTTTAGCTTTGCAGCTGGACCTAAACAACCCCACCACTTTCCTGCTTTTTTCCCTTATCTCATTGATGGGGGGTGTTTGGTCCAAGGCTTTTTTAACTACAAGATTTAGGGTGTGTGCAAAGCAAGACACATGCCGGAGGTTGAGGAGCTGGACACTCAGCTTCATGTTAGCTGCATTGTCAGTCACCATGCAGTGCACTTTTCCTGTGATCCCCCAATTTGCCATCAGGAGCCTTTGGGCCTCCGCTATGCGTTGAGCTGTATGAGACTGCTCAAAGCCGCTCACTCCCAGTAAAACAGTAGCCAGCTTTGAGTCTGGTGTCACAAAGTGACCCGTCACCCCAAGGTAGCCATCCATGTTAATGGAAGACCACATATCAGTGGTAAGACAAACAGCATCTGCCTTGTTAAGGTCTTCCTTGATTTTCTCCTTGGTCCTGTCATACAGCTCAGTGATCATTGCAGCCACAGCCTTCCTTGTTGGGAGGACATAGTTTGGGTCCAGGTCATGGACAAAGGCCCTGAAGCCTTCATCCTCCACAACAGAAATGGGCAGCAAATCCTTCACCACCATCTTCACCAGGGACTCATCCAAACTCTTTTGTCTGGCTATAAGAAGCAACAAATTAACCTTTCATATACATATACACACACACACACACACACACATATGTGTGTATATATATATATATATATATATATATATATATATATATATATATATATATATATATATATATATATATATATACATATATATAATATGTGTGGCTTCTTAAGGTTTAAAAGATTTCAAGACATATTGGCTAATACTTGAACTAAACTGAGTTGTGCTTTGGACTAAATGAGGGTGTTCACTTTATAATATTATCATAGTGTGCATTGTGAATTATATACTATACATACCTTGGCCAGATGTGCCAGCAGAAGTGGCACCTCCAAAACTGGGGGCATCAGCATTTTCTTCATCCTCCATTTTATGAACTCTAGTCAAATGGCGGATCATAGTGGATGTATTATTGCAATAAGCCAGCTGCTTAGAACAAATCCTACATCTCACTTTGTTAGGCGTTTCCAAATGGAAATGTTCCCAAGCTACAGAACGACGTCTCTTGCTTACTGGAACATCCATCTAGATTCTAAATCCTACAAATCTAATCTAGTCTTACCTAACTTACCTAGCAAATTGCCTATAGTGTGATGCTGTGTGTTTTTTATGGAACTAAGCTTTGCTATGTGTCAGTGTGATTATATAAATCTAAATTGTGATCTCAACTATCTGCACAAACTAACTATCTAACAATTAAATCAAAGTCTCTAAGTCTTTCAAATCTCAATATCTCACTGTCAAAAAACACCTGTCTCTCGCCTCTCACAAACCCACAATTGGCAAACCGCCAGCCTCTCTTTTAAACTTTGTGGAAGTAGGTTGAAACAGCGTTCGACTGTGTGGTTCGTTGAAAACACTGTCAATCAAACTTAGGTTTCGACACGAGAGCCCTCTAGTGAAACGCCTTCGAAACAGCAGTGGTTCATGAACAGTTTGGGTGACATCACGCAGTTCATGAAACACTTGGGTCACGTGACCGGTGTTTTGACTCGCGTTTCGGAGCACAGCTTCGAAGCGCATGCGCTTCGAGACTTCGAACGGGTGTCACAAGCCCGGTTCAAAACGGCCATCACTACTGCCTGGAGATACACCTGCCTGCCTGTTTGACCGCGTCTGCCTGTCTGAGCCCCCGGTAACTGACCAGCTCTTGTCTGACCACGTCTCTCCGCCTGATCCCCGAATGACCGACCCACCTTCTGCCCCCGACCTCGTCTCCTGTCTGCTCCCCTTTGGCTTCGTCTGGCTCTATCGGTTATCCACCCCTCGCCTGTCCCCGATTCACCTTCTGCCTGCTCCTCATCTGTTGCTTGTCTGCTTGTTAATAAAGACTGTGCTCACTGAGCACCTTAAACTGCACTTGGGTCCTCCGTTGTACGTGTTTCAGAAGCAAGTGCTAACACATTTAGCTTCTATTCAGGTTCAGTTTTTATGAGTATTACATGTCTGCATCTGTACTCCAGCTTCTTCCCACCGTCCAAACACAAGCACTTAATAGGTTAAGTGGTCAATGTAAACAGTGATGAAAGTGAGGAAAGAAGAAAAAAAAAAAAAAAAAAAACTGCACTTTTCTGAGCATTTCATTCTGCATGTTCTTAGGTGCATTCCAGTGCACTTTGGGAGCAAAAACCTGTGAAGCATTAAGGTTCAAAATTAATAAAAAATACATCTCACACAGGAATATGGTCAAACATTTTATCAAATCTTTATCTCTACTTAAACATTCTGTTGCACTAATTCTCTTACTGATGTACTTCAAACATTGTCATGGGTAGATTATGGACAGATTAAGTATCTGTGGTAAAAACATTGGTCTCTTACAAAGATGAGAAAAGAGGCTCATCAAGAATGTTAATTATGCAATACAGAAGACAAAGAAATAACGTATGCCTGTACACAGCACGGCCAGGTGGTGAAATACTACAATCTACTGAATGACTTCAATGAGTAACAAACCTGGTTTGCTTGTCTTCCGGACGTACTGCGACAGAAAATCACCATTTCTATCAGTTTCTTCGAGCCAGGACCACTTGAATTCATTTTTGATTCCTGCCTCACACTTCAGTTCGTCCCCACGCTGAAGGACGATGAATTCTGACATGATTTCATGGAATATTTACACGAAATACATTGGCAGTAAAATACTCAAAGCGAATCTGCCATTTTGTCTCCAGAGACGCGAAATGGACCATGTGTCATCAACGGACCAATCAGAGCCGTCAATACAAGTTCCGCGTTGTAAACGAGCATCTCATTGGTTGAGACGAATGGAGAAGAAAGCAATATGGCCGCACCCATGAGACAGACCCAAATAAACATAATTTACACTTTTCGGAGTGATTTATGTGTAATTTTCCGGCTGAAATGTTGCCAAACCAGACGGAAATTATCCAGACATGTTTAATTTACCGGAACATACTGTATGCTCAGTTTTCGGAAAAAAATGGATTTCTGGCAAAAACCGGAACACTTTTATCACTGGTAAAGTACCTGTAGGTGTGAATTGGAGACTGAATGCCTGTTCATCTGTATGTGTCAGTGATGAACTGGTGGCACATCCACAATATTCACCGCCTTCACCCATAGGTAGCCAGGATAGGCTCCAGCACTCCAGGGACCCTCACAAAGTTTAGAAAATGGATGGATGTTGTCTTTGTATAATGTATCTATGGGTAAACTCTACATTTCACTCTATAACCCTTCAATGATGGATGAATAGACAGCATTTTGCTAATGTTATAGTGTTACATTCACAAATGGACGTCCATCGTTGGTCCATCAGTCCTAGTTCATCTACAGCAGGGGTGTCCAATCCTGGTCCTCGAGGGCCGGTATCCTGCATGTTTTAGATGTGTCCCTCTTCCAACACACCTGATTCATATAAGCCTATCATCCAGCTCTGCAGAAGCCTGACAACGACCATCAGGTGTGCTGGAAAAGGGAGTATCTAAAATATGCAGGAAACTGGCCCTCGAGGACCAGGATTGGACACCCCTGATCTACATACAGTCTGTCCATCCATGGGAGTGGATCTCTCCCTCACTGTGGTTCTCCCTCAGGTTTCTCTTTTCCCACTGTTTTTTTTTTTTCTTTGCTGAGAAGGAGGGTCTAAGGACAGGGGATGCCCGGGACATTAATTCATTTCCTTCATCTACTGTTTATTTGACCTTGGTTTGTTTTCATATCCAACTAATTCTGTAAATCCCTGTGAAGCAACCTTGTTGTGATATAGGGCTCTATAAATAAAACTGAATTGAATTGAATTGTTCTTTTAACTTAGTGACTCACAACGTGCTTTGTAATATGCCTCATACCTCCTTTAAGGTTCAATGCTGAAACACGAGAAACACACACAAAAAAATGATCACACTTTGTAATGGTGCACATTCACATTATTTCTTCGAGCAGCTGTCACTGCTAATGTATTTATCCATGGTGGTGAAAATAGATAAAATAATTATGTAATTAACCTTTTCATGTATACTGGTCACTACAGTGGACAGCTATTCTACAGCTGTTCTTTTGTATATTCATGGATTTTTTTTTTGTAACACATATCTTTATTAAAGTTTTAAGACACTTCATATCTTTCCTGATATGAATTGGTAATATTGTGTAGATCACCCCTGAGCATAAACCCACAGAATTAAAAAACCCCACTATAGTTTTCACACAATTTATCAGTAAATACACGTTTCTTCGTTTCAAAAATTAAACACATGGTGTCCAAGTGGACATTTTTGCAACTTCATGAAAAATAGGTTCATAAGAATTTTTTATAATTATTATTTTTTTATGTTTTTTTATGTTTTATAATTTTTATTTATTTATTTTATTTATTTTTCATAAGAAATTTTTCAATCGTATTGTTTTTTTCATGCCTAAAGAAGAATAAAAACACTCAGGAAAAAATCTTGATTAACCTTCTGATACCCAGGAAATGTCAGCAAAGTACAAATTTTTTGTGTTTTTTATTCAATAAGTGCCTATATTGGAAACATCATGATGCAAAAGTTTTTTCAGATGCAGTCTTTAAAATTTTTATGGAATGTCCTTTGTTTTGTACGGTGGCCCAGAGGTGCAACAGGCCAAAAAATTATCCACTAGACGAAAAAAATGATCTACTACAAGAAAAAAAAAAGAGAACAGCCTAAAAAAATTATGAGAACCTTAACCTCCTAAGACCCAGCTATGGGTTTTCTGTCCACATTTGTGGACAAGAGTTTCACAACTTTATACAAAAAATAAATAAAAGTAAACTGTCCAAAACTATGGTGGCCCAGAGGTGCAACAGGCCAAAAAATTATACACTAGACGAAAAAAAATTATCTACTACAAAAAAAAAGGAGAACAGCCTAAAAAAATTATCCACTGACAAAAAAAATTATCTACTACAAGAAAAAACAGAACAGCCTAAAAAAGAAGAACAGGTGAAAAAAATTAGCTACTATGAGAAAATAAAAAAGAGAGCAGCCCAAAAAAATATCCACTATAAGAAAAAAAAAACCATCATCCACCTTTTCAATTACGGGGGCGCTGTTTACCCGAAAGGTGCCTTGCTTTAAAATTAAGGCCACCACAAAAAATAAAAGGATAGGCTGAAAAATTTTAAGGCTTTCGGCTAATGTGGCTAATGCTAAGGAAGTACCCCACCGGAAGTGGAGGTCGTGCGCTAAAAAATAAAGTTATTTTAAAACATAGATATTTACATTAATATAGTTTGCAAAGCAGTTAAATGATTAAATATGGTTCCAGTGTCTGCTCAAGGTTAGGCATAGAAAAGGTGTATGATGTTTTTTTTTTTCTTATAGTGGATATTTTTTTGGGCTGCTCTCTTTTTTTTTTCTCATAGTAGATAATTTTTTTCACCTGTTTTTTTTTTTTTTTTTTTTTTTTCTTATAGTAAATCATTTTTTGGGCTAGTAGATAATTTTTTTTTCACCTGTTCTCTTTTTTTTTCTTTTAGTGGGTAATTTTTTGGGCTGGTCTCTTTTCTTTCTTATAGGGGATTTTTTTTTTTTTTTGTCCAGTGGATAATTTTTTTAGGCTGTTCTCTTTTTTTCTTATAGTGGATAATTTTTTTGGGCTGTTCTCTTTTTTTTCTTGCAGTAGATAATTTTTTTGTTTAGTGGATAATTTTTTTAGGCTGTTCTCTTTTTTTTCCTTGTAGTAGATAATTTTTTTCATCTAGTGGATAATTTTTTTTTAGGCTGTTCTCTTTTTTTTTCTTATAGTGGATAATTTTTTGGGGCTGTTCTCTTTTTTTTCTTGTAGTAGATAATTTTTTTCATCAAGTGGATAATTTTTTTAGGCTGTTCTCCTTTTTTTTTCTTGTAGTAGATAATTTTTTTCGTCTAGTGGATAATTTTTTGGCCTGTTGCACCTCTGGGCCACCATAGTTTTGGACAGTTTACTTTTATTTATTTATTTTTTGTATAAAGTTGTGAAACTCTTGTCCACAAATGTGGACAGAAAACCCATAGCTGGGTCTTAGGAGGTTAAGGTTCTCATAATTCATGCATGATAGGTTTAATTCATTAAAAATAGATAGATATTATAAAAGCCCAGCTTTTTTTAAGAACACATAAATGTTATTTGTAACATTTGCACATGCTTTTATACGTTTAGTTGCTGTTTATTGTCTCTGAAGTGAAATTCAACCTCTGTATTTAACCCATACTCATACATTAGGAGCAGTGGGCTCATACTGAACTCACCCAGATACACATTTAATAATGAAATAAATAAGCAGGGCAACTGATAATACTGATAATACTATATTAGAGCTGCAATACTTTGAGCAAATAATGAAAAGGAGAATGGTAGAAAAATAACTTTAGATCAAGGAACTTAAAAAAGAGAAGTTAATTTGCCATCAGATAAGAACACTGCTTAATACTTCTCTTTTTTTTTTTTCTTTTTTTTTTGTCACATTGTGGTAGATGGATGAAGCAAAACACTGTTCTACAGAATCCAAACATTCTCACACAAAAGAAGAAGTAACCCCACAGAGTTCTGTATTTTAGATCTTTCATGAGTAAATATATATCAGCATAAAAAAACTATGAACATTTCCCACAGTCGAACACAACATGGTCATTTCTATGTTACCCATCAACCCAAAATACAAAGTTAGTTTATTTGAAGGTTTGATACTTACTAAGTAATCCAATGCTCAAACCAGAGGAGCAGCATCTTGACAAATGTTGATATTTTATCATGAAAAAAAAAAAAAAAAAAAAACTAAAATATTAACTGGCACTGCAGTCAATCTCATTTCTACTCAAAATATCTCATCACACTTAAAATAAGACATAATCCCCTGAAAAGAGTAACTTTTCAGTGAGATATAAGAACTGATTTTTAGACAATAGATTTTGAAAATCTTATTTCAAGATATGTTACCATGATAATTTTCACTTGTTCCATTGGCAGATTTTTTTTTGCATGAATTAAGAAAAAAAAATCTTGAATTAAGCAAAAAAAAAAAAAAGAAAAATCTGCCATTGGAACAAGTGAAAATTATCTTAGTAAGATATCTTGAAATAAGATTTTCAAGATCTATTGTCTAAAAATCAGTTCTTATATCTGACTGAAAAGTTACTCTTTAGGTGATTGTCTTATTTTAAGTGTGATGAGATATTTTGACAAGAAATGAGAAAAATACACTTGGTCAGATTTAGATTGTTGCGGTGCAGGACCCCTGAGTCAGCTCCAGCCTCCTGATCCCAGTGGGTCAGGGTCTCCAAGCTGCACCCAGAGTCTCCAGCCTTTGAGACTGGTCTGCATTTCATGAGCCCTTTTGCACTGTAGGGACTTTTTTCAGGAACTAGGCCATTTTTTGTGCATTCAGACCGTAACCATGAGTCTCAGTTCCTATAATCATTTGAGCTCCGACTCTGAGGCAGGGTCTTTTGACAGTCGATGTGTTCTGTTTGTGAACTTTAGTACAGTCTTCCCTTCCTGTAACATGTTATGTGATGACCTGCTCTTCCTGTTGACACCTGGAGCTCCAAAATGATCTTCACGATAGCATGAGTGTTTTCTTCTGTAACACTTTCCTATATGGGTGCTTCTATGAAACTGGGTTTATTTTGTAATCTGGCACTTTTCCAGCTTTTTAGACCCAATAATAAAAGAGAAATTTTGACATATTTCTCCCCAGGATGTACTTAATGATGACCTCAGATAAATGCAGAAAAAAAAATTATACTCCTATTCTGAGCCATCCCAAAATTAATGAATTTCTAATAACATACTGGGGCCAAAATAGGACCAAAATTGGGACATGAAACGGTACCTCAGTGTCAGTGCATTTGATCTGTACCACATGGCTGTAAATGGTCTTATACGTATAGCGCTATAAATAAAGACACTGTGTTAAATTTGATGATCCTAGTGGTTTTTCTAATCCAGACATATGAATTTTTCATGAATCTCAATCTCATTTCAGATTTTGTGTTACCCATCGTGTCCACTTGCGTTACATGCAGAACCTTCCCATTTAGCCACAAATAAATCACAAATAATTTTGCAACAGTGGTCATTTTTGTGAAACACTCTGTCTTGAATAATTAGTTAAATTCTCAAAATGCACCTGTGAGAGAAAAAAAGAGATTGAAAAAAAAAAAAATAGGAGCCCATAATATTTGTGTCCTTTTGACCGTGTTACATGCAGATTTGTGTATTAAATATAATGTAAAATAAACTAAAAATGTGTTTTGTCTGAAAAATAGTTTCTCTTTTATCTCTTATTAATATATACCCATAGTGTTTTCAAATTTGCTTCATAACATTAGTCTACATCTGGTTTGAATTTTTAACCCATATGTTCCATTTTTAGGGCCCAGTTTCATCGAAGCACCCCTTTCATGAAAGGTGGTGCTGCTCATACAGCAAACTTCGCCCTCAGGAGTGTAAAATAACACCCAAATCAACTCTAGACATAAACTTTGACATCGACAGTACCTTCACTGATGCACTCCCAGACCATCACCAACAGCAGTGTGGATGGTCTTTTACATGTACAACCTGATGTCAGCTTTTCCTGGTGACAAGCAGAAATGCAGACTCTGTTTCTGTTACTTTTCAGGCCATCTGAGATAAGTTCAGGCCCAGAGAGTTTGGTGGTGTTTCTGCACATAATGGATATGTGTGATCATGTCTTCCTCACTGCACTGTTGCACTTCTGAATATAAGAGTGGACTGTGTTAGGACCTAAAGCAGTGTTTTTCAACCTTGGGGTTGGGACCCCACATTGGGTCACCTGGAATTCAAATGGGGTCGCCTGAAATTTCCAGTAATTGATAAAAAACCAAAACAAAAAAAAACAACAACTTACTAATAAAAAATATGAGTTGACAGAGGGAATCCCATAAAAGACATGACAAACTGTGAGTCTGAAACTGAAGCACTGTGGTTGTGTTTATGTTTCAAATGTTCATTGTGGTCAGTTTCAGATGCTGCAGCTCTTTCATAATTCATAGTTTGAGTTCTTGTTTGTTCAGTATTAATTGTCAGCCTTGTAAATCCAAGCTGGACTGACTGTACATATCCTGACCAAGGAAAATCCAATTCTCCCTTTGTGTAGTAATCTACACCTGGATTTATTGCCTCCATCCACAATAATATACATTATACAGACTAAATGTCATCTAAAATTAATGTTTATTTGCAACATAGTATAGCAAACCATTGCATGATCAAAAATAAATAATGTTAGCAAAAAAAAAAAAAAAGTCTCAATTTTGAATGTCTGGTGTCGCCAGAAATGTGTGATGTTAAAATAGGGTCAAGAGCCAAAAAAAGTTGGAAACCACTGCCCTAAAGGTTTGAAAGTCCTCCCGAGACCATGGGTGTATGTATTTATCATGACAAGTCACAGAATTGAGCTTTGATTGCATTTCAGGAAATGTCTCTGTACAATATTTCTGAGATGTAGTGGAGTGAAGATGCATAAAATGGACATACTTAAGTACATGTAACTCAAATATGTATTTTTGTACATGACTAAAACAGATTGCCACCAAAAAATGAAGAGAGAGGGGAGTAAAGAATCCATAAGGACCCAGTGTGACATTTGTGGCAGTTCCAGAAGGATTTTTTCTCTATATTTCACCGTCCTTAACTGGTTTATCACCATTTACTGTAATAACATATTCTGTATTTTGTGTTTTTTTCAATGAAATTCTGGTATTTTCCAACATTTAATTTACTAATCATGTAGATGTTCATAAAGGATCAGAGTAAAGTCAAGGATTATTACGTCAATAATAGAGAAAATTGAAGAAAAAGTGACTTTTTCAGTAAAATCTATCATTCACTGAACATAAACCAAGTGTGTCCATCCACTGTTATTGATTCAACTCCATGGGTTTTACTGGTGAATCAAAGTTGTAGAAGATGACGGTGTTTCCATGTTCTCTACGGAGCCTCTGAATGTCCAAATGGGTCGTATCTGATGACCATGAAAAGATGACAAACTGTATTTTACACCAATTATTTACATGTATTAGTGGATCGACAGGGATTAAACAGTAGATGATTTTGGTGGATGGTGGATGTTTGGGTCTTTATGAGTTAAATAGGAGATACTGGAGCGACCAACAAACAAGGTCAGTTTGACTGTCAAAATAAAATAGGTTATGTAGGACTAAAGATTTTTACTTGGGATTTATTTTATGTAATTGATTCCCCAATAAGAACTGATCATTACCAGTTATGTGTACATGCTGATAAAGCTGACATATTTTTTTTTCTAACAGATAATTCAATGTTCTGTCCTCACTAGAACTAAGGCCACCACACCAGCTGAGGTTATGACTTCAAGCTGACAAAAAAAAAAAAAAAAAAAAAAATCTGCTGTCAAAATGCAACAGACTTCCTCTTAAGTTAACCAGCAAGAGTTTAGACATTAACGTGGAACCAGTGCTTCAGCGCCGCTCCTTTAAGAACTTACTGAGCAACTCAGAGATGGAAGGAGTCTATGAAAATATGAGGGCGATCAAATCTGACCAGTGCAGACCCCTGCCTCCTCAGACAGGTGAGGATATTCAGCCTGGAGTCACAGATGTGTTTGACTGACTTGTCTCAATGTTCTTCTTGTAACAGCGAATGCACTGACTGGTCTTTTTTTTCCCACATCAGCTCCTCAGGGCTCAAAGACAGGTTTATATGGAGCTCTGGTCTTTCTGGGGCTGGTCTGTGCTTCCTTATTGAGTGGAGTCATCATCCTTGGTGTCTACTGTGAGTCAAACCACCAAACTAATCAAACTCTGTTATTATGTGTGTGTGGGACAAGGTTATTATCACTAACAAAAACTAACGAAATGACAAGAACTAGAATTGAAAGAACATTTTTGTTATCTGAAATAAAAACTACAATTAAAAGAAAAAACAATAACTAACTGAAACTGTATTGTGTGCTTTCAAAACAAACTAAAACATATAAAAACAAGTGTTCAGAGAAAAAAAAAACCTCCGCCAAGCACCCTGAACGGTGTGCATGTGTGGATCGACTATTTCTTTTTAAATTAAACAGCTTCCAGGTTGTTCCATACAGCAGAAAAAGTTGAAGCTTGGTACCAGTCCTGTGTATGTCAAATTATATTCAATTCCAATTAACATTTGTTGAGTTATAATGAAAAATGTGTGGTAAATGGGATTTTCATTCCACAGTGGATAATTTTGTGCCAGATACAAGATATTGTTATAAGCTACGGGTGGATCAAACTGGAGGCTGATCGGAGTCATTTTTAATTTTTTATGAATTTTCGAAAATTGCTCAATGTTGAGAGATAGGAAAATTGTAGATTTTGTGACCTTGCTGTGACCTTGAACTTTGGCCTACTTGGCCCAAAATTTAATAGGTTGGTCCCAGGGCCTAGGCCTATCTGTGGGGAAGACTTGGTAAAGATGGTTGTAATTGTTTTCCCGTAAAGTTGCTAACAAACAAACAAACAAACACGCAAACAAACAAACACACAAAGCAAAGTGATCACTATACCTCCTGGCGAAGGTAATAATTATGGATAAAATTCCTTTCATCTTTGTCTTTGTCAAAATCAGATTGATACGAAATCAATTTATTTCACTCAAGCAACTTTAGCTAGCGGCACCATACAGTACTTCATGGTCCGTCACTTCTGGTCACTTTTACGTTCAGAGTCGATTTGTCGTCCCCACTGTACCTGGAAACGTGGAGACTAAAGTTGGGAGAAAGCAGCCGAGTCCTGTCTGGGATTCATTTGAATACGACAGCGAGGAAGAAAAAAGATACAAAAAAACTAAAACCAAAACTAAGCATTTAGAAAAAAATGAAAACTAATAAAAACTAGCGAAACTGCTCTAAAAACAAATTAAAACTAACTGAATTAGAGAAAAAAAAAGTCAAAAATAAATAAAACTATAATGAAAAATCCAAAACTATTATAACCTTGGTGTGTGTGTGGGGGGTCACCGATTCAGTTCCCCACACAGGCAGTGAACTGTTCACTGTTTGCTGATGTGCCCTTGAGCAAGGCCCTTGAACCCTGGTAACCTGACATTGCAGCCCACTGCTCCTAGTCCACAGTGTGTGGTGTGTTCCTGCATGTTCAGCTAGACCGGTGGTTCCCAACCATTTTTGGCTCATGACTCCATTCTAACATCACACATTTCTGGCGACCCCAGACATTCAAAACTGAGACATTTTTTTGGCTAAAATTAAAGTGTTTTTGTACCATGTAATAGTTTGCTATGCTATGTTGCAAATAAATGGTAACCCTTTCATGCATGAATTATGACAACCTTAGTCAAGAGGTTTTTTTTTTTTTTTCCTCCTGAGTGTTTCTATTCCCCTTTAGGCGTGAAAAAAATAGAAAAATTTTTATGAACCGAATTTTCGTGGAGTTCCAAAAATGTCCACTCAGCTGGACACCATGTGTTTAATTTCAGAAGCAAAGAAACATGTATTTACTGATATACTGTGTTAAAACTAGGAAACATGTTTAATGCTGCTAATCTGATGTTTTCTCACATTTTAACATACCTGCATGGAGATAATATGCAAAAAAAACCCAAAAAACTTTACAATCTAATAAAAATTACAAATTTTTTTACACTTAAACATGTTAGTGCAGATCAGGTTGATCTGGAAACAGCAAATTTACAGTAATGGTATGAATTACAGTGTATGGGATAATGCATAAGCATCCAATGTGTCGGCTGACATGGAAATAAAACAACAAAATCCATAAGAGAAGATCTTTAAACGGCTGTCCACTGTAGTGACCACTATGCATGAAAGGGTTAATTTTAGACAACATTTAGTCTATATAATGTATATTATTATGGACGGAGGCAGAAAAGCCAGGCAAGGCAAGGCAAGTTTATTTGTATAGCACATTTCAGCAACAAGGCAATTCAAGGTACTTCACACAGGACATTGAAATAAAAGAAACAAAAAGAAAAACATTTTTGTAACATTATAAAAGAAACATGTAAAAGGTAATTAAAAACAGCAAGTAAGAAAATAACACATAAAATAAGGTGTAGATTACTGCACAAAGTGAGAATTTGAGTTTCCTTGGTCAGGATGTGTACAGTCAGTCCAGATTGGATTTACAAGGCTGACAATTAATACTGAACAAACAAGAACTCAAACTATGAATTATGAAAGAGCTGCAGCATCTGAAACTGACCACAATGAACATTTGACAGAGAGTGCTGATAGTGCTTCAGTTTCAGACTCACAGTTTGTCATGTCTTTTATGGATTAGGATTGTCTCTCTCAACTCACCATATATTCTTCATTAATGAAAAAAAAACAAAAACAAAACTTAATTACTAGAAATTTCAGGCAACTCTATTTTAATTCCAGGCGACCCCATGTGGGGTCCTGATCCCAAGGTTGAAAAACACTGAGCTATTGATAGTGGGTTAAATACAGAACGTCTCCGTGTGTGTTACATGTCTGATATAAAATATACTGACAAATACAGATTCTGAATTCTTTATTATTATTAATATTTTTGTTATCAGTCATTGATAAAGTATTTAATGTACTATGGCAGATCATTAAATTAACATATATTTAGTATCAACTGCAATGATGCACTCACTAGGGTCACGGGGGTCGCTGAAGCCTATCCCAGTGTGGTGGATCCCTTGCCACCACCATCTTGTGTTAGTAGTTCTTGTTTCATGAGTTTACAGTTACAGTTCATGATTACATGACACAATTTAGTTTAAGTATTTTATTTAAACATTCTAATGTGGGTGCACACATATGAGTTATGTTTGAATTATTTACCCACATTATTCTTCAGTTGCAGACCAAAGACCAGACAAAGGGGTTCAGCTAGTATTTAAGATGGGGGAAGGAACTAATGTCACAAGGCAGAGGGGGGAAACACTGTTACTTTGTGTTAATTTAGTTGTTTAAATTCTTGGTTTAAATCACATTGGTTTCACACAGTTAGTATTTTGTGTCTAGTTATGATTGTTTTTTTTATGTTATTTTGACTAAGTTAATGGTTTGGTTTAATTTCATAGTGCAATGCCTCCCCCTTGTGTTTGATTTGGGTTAGACCCTTTCTATTTAAGCCCACCTTGGTTCATTGTCTGGTTTGTTCAGTTTTTGTTCTGTTGCAGTTTGGTTTAGTTGACCTCACTTGGGCCCATCTTTGTTCATTTGTTAATTAACATTTTTCTAACTTTGTTAAATTATAATTTTTCCTAATTTTACCACCTTTGTCCTGGTCCTTCTGTTTGGTCCTCTACACCCAGCTACTTTATGGGTGAAGGTGGGGTACACCCTGGATGTCAAGGTTTTAATAGTTTTAGATTTTTCATTATAGTTTAATTTAGTTTTGACTTTTTCTTTCTCTAATTCAGTTAGTTTTAATTCGTTTTTAGAGCAGGTTTGCTTGTTTTTATTAGTTTTCATTTTTTTCCCTAAATGCTTAGTTTTTCGTTTAGTTTTTGTATTAATTTTAGTTTTGTCGTATCTTGTCTCTTCTTCGCTGTCGTATTCAAATAAATCCCATACAGGACTCTGCTGCTTTCTCCCAACTTTAGTCTCCATGTTTCCAGGTACAGTGGGGGCGAGAAGACGACTGTAAACCACAAGTGACGAGAAGTGATGGACCAGGAAGTGTTGTATGGTGCCACTAGCTAAAATTGCTAGAGCGAAATAAATCGCATTCGTATCAATCTCACATTGACAAAGACGAAAACGAAAGGAATTTTATCCATAATCTTTATGTTTAGTTAGTTACATAAGCACACAACAGTTTCAGTTAGTTATAATTTTTTTTCTTTTATAGTTTTTATTTATTTCAGTTAACGAAAATGTTCTTTCAATTCTAGTTTTTGTCATTCCGTTAGTTTTCATTAACGATAATAACCTTGCTGGATATGTCTCCAGTTCATCGCAGGGCTGACATATAGAGACAAAAAATCACTCTCACATTCACACCTATGGGCAATTTAGATTAACCAATTCATTCATTTCATTAATTCATTTCATTTGTTTGTTTATTTCGAGCATTTACAAAATACATGCAAATTCAAAATTCCAAAAAAATCATTCATTTATGCTTGAAAAGGAGTGGGAAGAAGAAAACTTATTTAATCCCACCCCCATTCTCATCATCAAATAACTTAACATAATAACATTTTAAATACTCACCCCTGTCCTTTGACTTTGAGCCAGAACAATGAACAAAATAGAACAAAACAGGCCTAAACCAAATTAGAATGAACTCATTTGACAGTATTTACACTGCATAACCAAAATGTGTGTAAAAAAATAGAAACAAAGTGCATTCCTGGTGGTGTTACCACAGGTAACAGTTAACCGTCAATTTACATGATAATAATTACATACTAACAATGGTAAAAACAAAAACTACAATACCACAAGTGGTAAAGAACAGCAATATTTGCAGACCAATTATGGTAAGAAAAAAAAAAAAAAAAAACTACAATAGCACTAATGGTAAAGGGCAGCACATACCAGTGATGGTAAGAACAACAGCAGATGGTAAAGGACAACCCAGACCAACTAGATGAGGAACAACAAGCACACATTAAAATATAATAGATAATACTGATGTAACATCAGTATTAAGACCCTCCATCTTTATACTGGGACCAGACCATATTTTTGTATAACAGTTTAAATCGGTGGATATTTTGGCATTGCTTGTGTTGGATGTCCAATTAACATGTCAGTGTATGTGTTTGGATGGTGGGAGGGAGGACCCCGAGAGAACATGCAAACTCCACACAGAAAGGTCACATGGTAGAATCAAACCCAGGACCTTCTTGCTGTGAGGCACAAGTTCTATCCACTGCACCACCGCGTTGCCCCTTTTTTAAAAGCAGGTTCAGATAAAGAATGCAAAGATGCAAGAAATGTATATTTTTCTTAAGCTCAGTAAGGAGGTCAGCAAGCAGATTGTGCTCATTTGTTACAGAGCTATCTTAGAGAGCCTCATCAGATATGGCATCACAGCCTGGTATGGTAACTTATCAGTACAGCTAAAGAACAGGCTGGACAATATGCACAAAACAGCAATGAAGATTATATTTATGAGAGAATATCAGTCCATAGATTACCTGTATAAACAGTCGGTCATCAAACAAGCAACAAAAATCTCTTCAGACCCGACTCTTCCATTGTCCTACAAATACGAACTTCTTCCAACAGCAAGAAGATTTCGTGTGCCAAAGTGCAAAACTAACCACCTGTGACAAACAGCTGTTTGTTACTGTTAAGTATGAATACACGCACCTTTTTTCACTTGAGCACTTTAACTTGCACATGTAGTTTTTCATAGCACAGCACTTTAAACAAACATATTTGCACATACAAAAATAATTGCACATGACTGGTTTTAAAAGTAGTTTATTGATTTTATTGTCTTTCCTTTGCAGTTTTTACATCCTGTAGCACTAGTATTTTAACTGATGACTGCATGGCCCTGGAGAAAAAAGGAGATGTAAATTATGTCACACCACAGTAATGTGGTGCAATAGAAATGTGCAATATTTAGGTTTCACTTTGTTTAGTGTCTGTGTGTCAGAGGATTTTAAAGTGTTTAGTGAATGGTGTTTTAGTGTGTTTGTACTTACCCTGTCCTTGTGTCCAGGTCCGCCAGTGAAAAAAATCCCTGCAGGAACGACAGCTCTAAAGAAGGTTCTGGCCTGGACCAAGGCAGGGAAATGTGTAGGGGGACCAGGAGTTGTGTTTTATTGGTTTATGGGTTTTTATTTATCTTTGGTGTTGGGTTTAGACTTTTAGATATATAGCTTGGCTTTTATATAGGTTATGCTAGTGGGTTTTGGTTTATGGAGGTTTTAGATCAGTTTTAACAATTTATGTAAATTTGTAACTCCCCTGTTGAGTTGTAGTGGTTTTATCCAGTGGGCTAAACAGTATAAAAGGCTCCTGTTTCCATCAGCTATTGTTCTGCTGCTGGAGAAGATGCTGCTGCTCTGGCCTCCATATGCACTTGCACTTTTTTTGGCATTTGCACTTTTTAGCTTGCCGGCCGACAGGCCGTAAGCTATTGTCGTCATCGGTGTCTGTCATCCGCTGCAAAAACTTCAATCGTCTTTTTCTCCGAAACTACAGTTCCCATTGACTTCAAACTTGGTATACAGCTTCTTTATGATGATGTCAACAAAAGTTAGTGAAATTATTTGGATCTGGATCTGATTCTGGATTTGGTGTGACTTTGAACAATTTTCCCATTATAAGAGATAGGAAGTGGATTGATCCAATAAATCAGTAAATAGAAATGATATCAAGTTGGAATTTGAATTTTTTTACAGATCTGATTGGAATATGACCAAAACATGGGCTATTTCTGTAATATAATAAATACACAGAACTGGATGATAATAAATGGCATCTGGATACATTTCCCAAAGCTTTTAATTTGGCTGGTGAGCTACAGGGCCATTGGTCCTATTTTTAGCCTTTGCACTTTGTTTGAGATAGGGAGTATTAAAGATATTTTAAAAATTGTGGACCACACCATCTCCTGCCTCTGCCTCATCTCCTTCCTCATTTCACTTGTCTCCAACCACTAAACGGCCAGCCTACATCACACCACCTCAAATTATCATTTGTCCCAATGTCCATTAAGCTGCTGAACAATGTTTAAAACTAGTGTAATAGAGCAACGTGCAACAAACACACAGCACTTTAGCACTTAACACTTTTTACTTTTTCTTTTTCTCTCTGCACTTTAGGCGTCTCCATGTGGTCTGTGTTGTGATTGTCAAATGTAGTCCATGTCTGTTTTATATGACAGACTGTCATTGTTATAATGTGTCCATGTGATGATATGTTTTTATCTTGTCTTGTGAAGCAATGATATGTAGCACTGTGCCCAAGATCAATTTCCCCCAGGGGACAATAAGGTGTATTTTACTTTAGGAAATGGTTAGTAGTTGGTGACTATAGCTGGGGAAGTTCGTTGTAATACGAAAATCCTGGCAGGGCTTGAGACCACATGTTGCTTTATGTTGTTTATTTATTTTTATTTTTTTGTTGGGTTTTTTAGATACTAAGTCAATACATGGCTCCGCTGCAGAACTGTCGTCTGTCAAAGCCGACCTGACTGAACGTCTCCAGACCAGTCATGACCAAATATCCACCCTGACGGAGGAGAGAGACCGGCTCAATGCCAGGCTCATCAGAGTGACACAGGAGCTGGAGAGGCTCCAGAATCTGTCCAGAACAAGTGAGTGGACATAAATACACAAATACTCCACCATAACCTGACATAAAACTACACGCTGACCAAAGTGTTTCTACTTTTATAGAGGTTGTTACTGTAATAAATGCATCCAAAAGGGGATGCAAACTCTGTGGACAGACAAAATGTTTTAGTCCCTCCTGCAGGTGGAGGACCCACAGGAGGGTGGTCCAGCCACACAGTAGTTTTTGTTGGAATTATATTTTTATTTGGAAAGGCAAATGTCCTTCACATACATTAATTACAGCCTCAGTCATTCAAGAACGAAACGGATGGATGCAGAAAGTGTGAGTGATTATATCCATACTACCCTTCTACGATTTCCTTTTACGGACCATTCATTTTCCAGTTGAAGCAACAACCAAGGTTCTAATAGTTTTGGATTTTTCATTAGGCCCGAGCCCAGGCCCACATGAAAGCGAGGACCTATTAAAATCACATGGTTCTGTTATTATTATTCTATGCCACTTTGAACGCAAATTTGACCCCCTGAACGTCAACAAAAAGTCAATTTTATTTGACCAAAAATTCAAGCCCGGTGAAATTTTTTTTTTTATTTGAAGTTGCCAAGAAAAAATATTGCAAAATGACTCAGCAGCACCCCCTCTAAAATCAAAATACATTACGCGGACGGGAGCCCTCCCCAAATTTTTTTCAAGCAGGTTACCCTGCTTTATTTGGGGGTCAGGTTAGGGTGGCTCATTGGCTGAGCACAGACACAAACACATGTACAGTACAATGTATAAACTTCCTATAGCAGGTTGGGGGGGGCGGGGGGGGGTGGTGGTGATCCATACACAATGTCACTTATGTGAAAACAATGCGAAGATGTGCAAAGTGTGAGAGGAGATGCACAAAGCAGCCAGCAGTAAACCAAATAGAAACATATATGAACCAGATAGAAACATATATGAACCAGATAGAAACATATATAACCACATAGAAACATATATAAACCTGTCCCAGCTGTATTTTTTTTATATTACAGTCATCAAATTCTAAATCTGTGCATAGTTATAAAATACAGTTAAGTCTTTGCACCTTTCTCAGTTAAATAAAGGTTTAAGTAAATTAACAAATCAAAGATGTAGTTATTTAACTGAGAAAATGATCTGACTTTACTTTTGCATGTTCTCTGCTCTTAACTTCTCATTTTACTGAGAATCCTAATATTAAAATATTCTGCAGGCTGTATATATTTGCTTTGGTATCTGATCCTACAGGTGGACCATGTCTTGCAGGATGGAAGCTGTTTAGGGACAGTTGTTACCTGTTTTCAAGTGAGACAGGATACTGGGAAACAGCCAGACAGGACTGCAGAAACAGAGGAGCAGATCTGGTGATCATAAACAGTGAAGATGAACAGGTACATGTCACATGACCCTCTGTTCCAGCAGGTACTACACAGTTTGGTTTGGAGTTTAATTTCAGTTCTTTCTATTTATAGTTTAGTTTAGGTTTTATTTAGCTTCAGTGGAAACAAGGAAGGTTTATCTGCAAAAAACAGCCATAAATATCCCATGTACAAAAATACAAAAGCCATGACACTCTCTTATCATTTTAAAATGCCTTTGTTAGTTAAGGCATGTGTTAATGGACCTCACTGAGCCCCAGTGCGTCTCAGCCGGCCGGCCTTCATCAGGGGGACAAGCAAAATTCAAATGTACCATGTGAGACTGTATCCAAGTATTCCACCAACAGGACTTCTCCACCTGTCAAAGGAAGTGTGGGAAGTAAACCTATGTGGATAGTGACTAAAAAACACCACCAGATGGTAGTGTTAAGCCCCATACAACATTTTGTCGTGATGTATGGGGCTTAACACTACCATCTGATGGTGTTTTGAGATCCACATAAAAAAGAAAACATGTACCAAGCTCTCTAAAATGTTGCTTTCAAAGTTATTGGGGACAAATTAATGAAACTATTAATCTTATCAACAAATTGAGGTTGGATTTCAAGCATGATAATATGGAAGAGGATTAGGGCTGCTGGAAAAATAAATAAATAAAATAAAATAAAATAAAATAAAATAAAATAAAATAAAATAAAATAAAATAAAATAAATAAATAAATAAAATTAGTATTATTATTAATATTGAGACTTTTTTCCTCAGAATTCTGATTTGAATCTCGAATTCTGAATTCTTTTTTCTCAGAATAATAATAATAATAATAATAATAATAAATATACTGGACTTATTCTTTTTTTTTTTTTAATCAGTGGCCCTAATCCTTGCCCGTATGATACAGTGTCAAATCAGTCATGTGAAAATAAAATAGCAATAATTTTATTAAAGTTGAATAAGGAATTGGTTAGAAACCTAACATGCACTTCTATAATTGTAGGAGCCCTTTGTCTGTTTAGTTTTTTTTTTGTTCAAAGTTAATTTGCCTTTTTTGTTTACTAATTTAGTATGTTTTGCTAATTGTTTATTTTTTTGTTTGCTTTTTGTTTGTTTAATATTTAGAAAATATATATATTTTTTGATTTTCATTGTTATTGCTTTCATTCTTTAGTATTTAGCACCTTTTTGTTTTGTGTTTTCTTATTGGTTTAGACCGTGGGCACCTGGGTATAAACGGGGAGCACCAAGTTAGACCAGCATGCACCTGGGTGGACCTAGGGTTTTCTTTTACCAGACAACTGGACATACAACCAGATAACCAGTCATTCATAGACAGACAGACAGGATGAGCAGGAGAGACAGCACAAAAGGCCTTAGTTGTTGTTTGCCTGCAAAATCCTGAAAATAAACCACTTGAAATACATCTATGGTATGGACACTATATTTTTGACTGTGTAAACCACAAACCCATGGTGCATCTAGTGGTTATTTGAGTTCTGTTAAAGTCTTAAGTTCAGTCACCTTTAAGTTGATTTAATTTTGATGACAAATAGCTGCTACAATAATTATTAATAATAAGATGTTTACATTAATTCATTTAGAAGAAGAAAAGTGACACATGAAGCCAACCTTAGACTGACAATGACAAACCATCTCTCTGTTGTACACATTTACATGTTTCTTGTATTTACATATTATATATGTGCGCTAAATCTGGTCCCAAACGTCTTAATCCCAGGGTTTGAAACATCTAGGCCGGATGCAAACCGTCTCATGCTCCAAAACATCCAAGGTCCAAACAGACCTGCTCCCTTTAGGGGTTATGACACTGGGCCTACACAAGAACCCGCATCATCAAACACATCAGTGACGCAGGACGTAACCCTGCCCCAGGTGAAATGCCCCAAAAAATAGTCCCCTAAGTGGACAAAACACATGAACTCAAACTCAAATATCTCTCTCCACTAGGGGGCACTACAGTAATAGTAAATAAATCTGCAGGAAGGGATTAAACCAATGGTTCTCAACCTTTTTTGGCTCATGACCCCATTTTAACCCTTTCATGCATGAATTGTGAGAGCCGTAATCAAGATTTTTTTTTCTGAGTGTTTTTATTTCTTGAGGCATTAAAAAAGACAATGCGATAGAAGTTGTTTTTATGAACCCATTTTTCATGGAGTTGCAAAAATGTCCTCTCAGATGGACACCATGCTTTAAATTTTTGAAGCAAAGAAACGTATTTACTGATGAACTGTGTGAAAACTATGAAATGAAAACATTTTTAATGCAGATAATCTGATGTTTTGTCACATTTTAACATACACTTATACTAGTCATTACTTACTTCATGGAGATAATATGAAAAAAAAAGTAAAAAAAAAACAAAAAAAAAAACGTGTTAATTACAGTTTAATTACAATAACTAGCACTTGATTTTCACTCAAACATGTTAGTATAGATCAGGTTTATCAAGAACAGTAAAGTTACAGTAACGGTATGAATTGCAGTGTATGGGATGGTGCATGCACTGCAAAAATCAAAATCTTACCAAGTGTATTTTTCTCATTTCTTGTCAAAATATCTCATCACACTTAAAGCTATACCTACCGATGTGGCATTTCTCACAGCACTTAGTAAAAGTTTGAACATGAACAATCCGCCTCCCTCCAAAGCCCTGCCCCCTCATCCCAAGTCGTCAGAAATGGACGCATGGTCAGAGCCCCGTTCGGCACTATTTGACGCAGGGGGTACCCTTTCTGCGTTGGATTTCGACGCGGAGGGCAGCCTGATAGAACTGCATGTAAATCCCTCAGTGTCATTGAGCTCTGATGCTCCCCTTCTCTTACCTGATGCGCGTGATGGGAGCGGAGGTGGAAGTGGAGGTTCGGTCCACTTCAGCGTGTCCGTAGACCCCTCCCTCAGTAATCAGATCCATCATCCACCTGCCGCGGCCCCTGTTTCATCAGTAGACCCTGAATTTAAGGGTCTGGTCTGTGCAGCGCAGGGTCAGTGTCTTCAGCTGATGAGGTGCCCAGCACGCGCACTGTGAACGCGCGGCCTCTGCGAATTTTCCGTGGACATTTGAGGTTTCATAGTCCATACATTTATCATCTTACATAATCCTACATTGTGTGACACCAAGTACATGTACCTGAATCAGTACTGCGGTCATAAAAGCTGAGCTTCCTGCAGACCTATCTGTTCAGTCCAGTACACAAGACTTCCGGACTTTTATCTCCATCCTTCATTCATCAGACTCCTGTTTGTTCCCCTTAGTTGTTGTTTATGTTCATAAATCCGTTTAATCCCTTCCACATGTGCATTTGAGTTTTATCTATACACATCCTAGACAGTAGACTGTGGTCAGTGACAGGAGGAGCAGCGCGAGTGAAGCGTCAGATTCAGAGGGACACATATTGGATGTGAGATGGCGATAATGGATCGGATGCTGAACAGCCGTAATGTATGATTGACAGGAGGCTCAGCCAGGTTCGACCAATTATTTCATTCGGACCGACTAAAATGATTGGTCAGACTTTTATCAGAACTATATGAGAATTAAACATTTTTGAGTTTCAAAACCTGGTGGATTTCTTTTATATTTTAGTTTGACACATGCTTATCAGGAGCATTTTAAGATGACAAAAGAAAAGTGTAAAAATGCCACATCATACGGTATAGCTTTAAAATAAGACATAATCACCTAAAGAGTAACATTTATTTGTTTAAAGCTATACCTACCGATGTGGCATTTCTCACAGCACTTAGTAAAAGTTTGAACATGAACAACCCGCCTCCCTCCAAAGCCCCGCCCCCTTCCCTCTGCCTGAGCTCTGAGGCTCCTCCTCCTCTCTCCTCCTCTCATCTGATGCGCGATGGAAACGGAGGAGGAAGCAGAGGCGGGGGTCCGGTCCGTTTTGGCGTGTCCGCGGACCCCTCCCCCAGTAATCAGATGCATCATCCACCTGCCGTGGGTCCGCGGCTCCTGTTCCATCAGTAGACCTGGTCTGTGCAGTACTGGGTCAGTGTCTTCACTGCAGTGCCCAGGGGATGGGCGCACGCACTGTGAACAGGCGGCCTCCGTGAATTTTCCGTGGACATTTGAAGTTCCATAGTCCATACAATTATCATCCTACATCATCTTACATGTGTGACACCATGTACATGTACCTGTATGAGTCCCACCGTCATAAAAGCTGAGCTTTATGCAGACCTGTTCAGTCCAGCACAGCTGACTTCTGGACTTTTATCTCCATCCTTCATTCATCAGACTCCTGTTTGTTCCCCTCAGTTGGTGTTTCTGTTCATAAATCCATTTATTCCCTTCCACATGTACATGTCAGTTTTATCCAAACACATCCCAGACAGTAGACTGTGGTCAGTGACAGGAGAAGCAGCGCCAGTGAAGCGTCAGATTCAGAGGGACACATATCGGATGTGAGACGGCGATAATGGATCGGATGCTGGACGGCCGTAATGGATGATTGACAGGAGGCTCAGTCAGGTTCGGCCAATTATTTCATTCGGACCGACTAAAATGATTGGTCAGACTTTATTAGAAATATATGAGAATTAAACATTTTTGAGTTTCAATACCTGGTGGATTTCTTTTACATTTTAGTTTGACACACACTTATTAGGAGCATTTTAAGATGACAAAAGAAAAGTGTAAAAATGCCACATCATACGGTATAGCTTTAATTCAAGCAAAAAAATCTGCCAGTGGAGCAAGTGAAAATTATCTTGGTAAGATTACTTGAAATCAGATTTTGCAGATCTATTGTCTATAAATCAGTTCTTATATCTCACTGAAATATTACTCTTTAGGTGATTCTGTCTGATTTTAAGTGTGATGAGATGTTTGGACAAGAAATAAGAAAAATACACTTGGTGAGATTTAGATTTTTGCAGTGTGAGCGTCCACTATGTTCGCTGATATAGAACTAAAACAACAAAATCCATGAATATGCGAGAGAACAGCGACCCCAGACATTCAAAATGGAGAAATGTTTCTGCTAAAATTAATTTGTTTTTGATCATGTACTATTTTGCTATACTATGTTGCAAATAAACATTAATTTTAGATGACATTTAGGCTATATCTTCCTGAGACCCAGCAATGTATTTTTGTCCTCTGTACTGGACAAGAGTTTCACAGCTTTACTTAACCCTGTCATGGATGAATTATAAGAACCTTAATCAAGATTTTTTTCCTGAGTGTTTTTATTCATCTTTAGGTATGAAGAGAAAACAACAATTTGATTGATTTTTTTATTAACCTATTTTTCATGGAGTTACAAAAATGTCCACTCAGCTGGACACCATGCACTTCACTTTAGAAGCAAAGAAACATGCATTTACTGATACACAGTGGGAAAACTATGAAAGAAAAACACTTTTAATGTTGCTAATCTGACGTTTTCTCACATTTTAACATACCTGCATGGAGATAATACCCCCCCACCCCCCCAAAAAAAAAAAAAAAAAAAAACTTTTTATTAAAAAAAAAAAAAAAAAAAAAGAACAAAACAGAAAACAAAACTGTTAATTACGGTCTAATAACAATTGCCATTTTGTTTTGTTTTTTACACTTAAACATGTTAGTGCGGATCAGGTTTATCTAGAACAGCAAAGTTACAGTAATGATATGAAATTCAGTGTATGGGATGATGCATAAGTGTCCACTGTGTTGGCTGATATGGAACTAAAACAACAAAACCCATGAATATACAAGAGAACACCTTTGAACATCTGTCCACTGTAGTGACCGCTATGCATGAAAGGGAAAAAAAAAAAAAAAAAAGTCCACTGAAAAGGGCATTGTATAAAATAAAATAAAAAATAAATCAAAAATGTATCTGAAAAAACTGTTGCATCATGCTGTTTCCAATCAAGGCAATTATTTAATGTAAAATGATGAAAATATTTACTCACTGGGTCTCAGGAGGATATAATGTATATTATTATGGACGGAGGCAGAAAAGCCAGGTGTAGATTACTGCACAAAGGGAGACTTTTATTTTCCTTGGTCAGGATATGTACAGTCAGTCCAGCTTGGATTTACAAGGCTGACAATTAATACTGAACAAACAAGAACTCAAACTGTGAATTATGAAAGAGCTGCAGCATCTGAAACTGACCACAATGAACATTTGACAGATAAACAGAACCACAGTGCTGCAGTTTCAGACTCAAAGTTTGTAATGTCTTTTATTTATTGGGGTTGTCTCTGTCAACTCACCATATATTTTTATTAGTAAGTTTTTTTGTTATTTTTATCAATTCATTGAAATTTCAGGCGACCCCTTTTAAATTCTAGGTGACCCCACGTGGGGTCCTGACCCCAAAGTTGAAAAACACTAGATTAAACAAAGATGTAACCTGTTTGTTTTCAGTTTATTTGGATTTCTAATTGCACCATTAAAACATACACATGTATTTTTCTGTGGCATCTCTTTAACATAACAGAACTTCATCTCAAGGTTCAAGCAGAACTCTTGGATTGGTTTGAGCGATGTGGATGAGGAGGGAACCTGGAAATGGGTTGATGGATCTCCACTTACTCTGTCGTAAGAAAGAAATGTTTATCCCTTTGGTTTAACTCCATATAATACACAGCATGACTCCACCTGGATCTAACTCGGCAGATAGTTCAGGTGGTTCCATTAGATCACAGGTGTCAAACATGTGGCCCGGGGGCTAAATCTGGCCCGCGAAAGGGTTCAGTCTGGCCCCTTGGATGAATCTGTGAAATGCAAAAATTACACTGAAGATATTAACAATCAAGGATGTTAAAATCATTTTGGGTCTATTCAATCTAAAAATGATCAGACCAGTAAAATACTATCATAATAACCTATAAATAATCAAAACTGTAAATATTTCTCTTTAAGTGTAAAAAAAAAAAAGTAAAATTACACAAATGTTTACATTTACAGACTAGCCTTTTATTTAAAAAAAAAAACAAAAAAAAAACCTGAATAACCTGAAAATTCTTAAGTATGTAGGATTGTAATTATATTCTGCCTGTTATTTAATGTTTGGTGTATTTTTAGATCCACTGTGATCTCTAAGTTGTGATTCACATGCATAAATTATAAACTAAGGCATAAAATTGTTCACATTGCACTTATTTTACTTAAGAATGTTCAGGTTGTTCATGTTTGTTCATGTTAGTTTGAGTGCAATTCCTAGATGTAAACATTTTCATTACAGAATTTTATTTTTTTCACTCGATAGTTATTATTCTATTATTTATATTATTTTACTGGTCCGGCCCACTTTCTATCATATTAGGCTGTATGTGGCCCCTGAACTAAAATGAGTTTGACACCCCTGCATTAGATAATTGGTCATTTGGTCTTTCTGATGTAATGGAGTCGACCTTACACAGTGGTCCGACTCTGCATCATCAATACAAGATCCTGGAAAAAAAGAAAAGACTGCGAATACAGATGTAAAACATTCTGTGACATGTATTGTGCCGTTGCATGAGCCTTGGTCAATGTGTCGGAGTCTTCTGACTTTTTCTGGGTCTGTTTCTGCTGTAGGTTCTGGTCTCGAGGGCAGCCGGACAACGGTGAAGACCCATCATATATGATCAAAGAGGACTGTGCACATATTTATGCAAGTTCAGGCAAATGGAATGATCATTTTTGCACTTACGGTTTCCACTGGATCTGTGAGAAAGTGTCTGACTGTGCACCTGAATCGTAAACACTGGTCTGAGCTTATCATCACCTCATCAACAAAAGTTCCAGGAGTCATACTGTACATGGGGTGTTTCTAAAGGTCAAGGATTCATTTACATAAAGATAGGTCATTGAAAATTTTTCAAGGAAGCTCCCTTGGATCCTCGGTGCTGTTTAAACTCCCACACTGCTCTGAAATCCCACCAAAGAACAGCCGATACATTCTTTAACTAAATTAGGTGCACTTCTTACACTTATTAGGTAAACCCTAGTTTATTTCCAGTATATGGCAGATTTCATGCATCGAAACAATCTATTGTGCTTCAAAATAAATAAATAAATGGAACATTCAGAGGAAGGTAAAATCACAAAAAATAGACATATTATGAAAATAAATAAGAAAATAAAAATCATAATATAGTTAAAAGAATAAAAACATTAACATCTTTCAGCAAAATGACAATTAAGTAGAAGTTTAATCATAAATACCTGAAAATAGAAAATTGTTATTGATATTGTTTCATGTTTGACTTTATGTTTGTATTAGTTTTCTACTAAATTCCACTGTCATTTGTCAATGCAACACAGATTTGGGAGATGGGACTTTTTCTGCTCTTGCCAGATTATTTCATTCAAGAGTGTATTGATCAGATCTGGTCCTTGAATGAAGGAGGCAAAATGATCTGGGATGTTTGTGCCTTACTGTATAGACTGCAACACTGTCATCTGAACATCTGGTGTGGTATATACAGCTTGTAATGTGATATTGAAAATCAAAGCATCTCTTGTGCAACTAAAACTGCCTTTTTTATGATTCTATTCAGTTCAAAAGCATTTGATTAGCGTTATAGCATTTTACATGCTGTGGCGGCTGCTCGTCTTTCAGAGAGGGGAAGCTCATCGTCGGCTTACATAAAAAAAAAAAACAGTCATGTTATTTAAACATAAATTCGGCCCTCCGTTCCTTTTTAAGAAAATGGTTGTATCGTACCAAGTAAACAAGAAAACGTTGAAATTATGTTAAATTGAAACAAGGAAGTAGAATGAGTGTGTTTTATTAACAGTGCAAGAAATGAACAAGTAATTTCGTAGTGGTTTCTCTCTTGATTTCACAGCAGAATGCGCGATGGTATTAAACTGAACTGTGTCAGTGAAAGAGTAGATCTCAAACAAAATAGCTGTCAATCAAACGGGATTCAGCCTTTCGACCGATCCTCCAATCAGCATGTGGAATCCTGGCATCCAGCCCGGCCGAGCTCCGCCCACAGCTCCATTCACCCCCAGAGGCGCCCGGCATCCAGGGGCGGGACAACATTGTGGCATTTATCCTATTACCGTCCAGTTGTGAGGCAATGAAAAAAACTGTTCCACTCAGTTCCACTGAAGTGCATGCACGCTGAGCGTCTACGGTCAAATGCACTGAGCAGAGATCGTATGAGAAAACAGCGCAACAGGAATGTATGAGAAGTGAACAACATCGAGTCTGTTGATTTGTGATAAAGCTGATTCTGAACGAACTCTTCCTTGAGATGAATGTGTTCTAACACATTTGTAGTCAATGAAATGTTAACACAACTGAACATATATACATATGTATATATATATATATATATATATATAACCTGTATATCATATATGACCTGTATATATCCTGTATATTGCCTGTATATATCTTATATGTAACCTGTATGTATACTATATATGATCTGTATATATCTTATATATGATCTGTAAATATCCTATATTAACTGTACAGGGTGGGGAAGCAAAATTTACAATATTTTGAGGCAGGGATTGAAAGACAGTGTATGACCAATTAGTTTATTGAAAGTCATGAGAATTTATTTGCCACAAGAAAATGTACATAATAGAAAATGTTTTTATTCTATGTGTCCTCCTTCTTTCTCAATAACTGCCTTCACACGCTTCCTGAAACTTGCGCAAGTATTCCTCAAATATTCGGGTGACAACTTCTCCCATTCTTCTTTAATAGTATCTTCCAGACTTTCTCCTAATAGTTTTGCTCATAGTCATTCTCTTCTTTACATTATAAACAGTCTTTACGGACACTCCAACTATTTTTGAAATCTCCTTTGGTGTGACGAGTGCATTCAGCAAATCACACACTTTTTGACGTTTGCTTTCCTGATTACTCATATGGGCAAAAGTTTCTGAAAAGGTATGGATAATAGTGTTAGGTATGATTATGACATCAATATATGTTTGGTTTCAAAACAACTGACGTAGTGCCTGCTGAGAAAAAACAACTAAATGTTCATTGTAAATTTTGCTTCCCCACCCTGTGTGTGTATATATATATATATATATATATATATATATATATATATATATATATATATATACATATATATATATATATATATACATATATGTGTATATACATATATGTGTATATATATATATATATATATATATATATATATATATATATATATATATACATATATGTGTATATATATGTATATATGTGTATATATATGTATATATATAAAATTAGTATTATTATTAATATTATGACTTTTTTCCTCAGAATTCTGATTTTAATCTCGAATTCTGAATTATTTTTTCTCAGAATAATAATAATAATAATAATATAAATAATAATAATAAATATAGTGGACTTTTTTTTTTTTTTCCGTGGCCCTAATCTTTGCCCGTATGATACAGTGTCAAATCAGTCATGTGAAAATAAAATATCAATAATTTTATTAAAGTTGAATAAGGAATTGGTTAGAAACCTAACATGCACTTCTATAATTGTAGGAGCCCTTTGTCTGTTTAGTTTTTTTGTTCAAAGTTAATTTGCCTTTTTTGTTTACTAATTTAGTATGTTTTGCTAATTGTTTATTTTTTGTTTGCTTTTTGTTTGTTTAATATTTAGAATATATATATATATATATATATAGAGAGAGAGAGAGAGAGAGAGAGAGAGAGAGAGAGAGAGAGAGAGAGAGAGAGAGAGAGAGAGAGAGAGAGAGAGAGAGATGTAGATTTTCATGGTTATTGCTTTCATTCTTTAGTATTTAGCACCTTTTTGTTTTGTGTTTTCTTATTGGTTTAGACCGTGGGCACCTGGGTATAAACGGGGAGCACCAAGTTAGACCAGCATGCACCTGGGTGGACCTAGGGTTTTTTTTACCAGACAACTGGACAGACAACCAGATAACCAGTCATTCATAGACAGACAGACAGGATGAGCAGGAGAGACAGCACAAAAGGCCTTAGTTGTTGTTTGCCTGCAAAATCCTGAAAATAAACCACTTGAAATACATCAATGGTATGGACACTATATTTTTGACTGTGTAAACCACAAACCCATGGTGCATCTAGTGGTTATTTGAGTTCTGTTAAAGTCTTAAGTTCAGTCACCTTTAAGTTGATTTAATTTTGATGACAAATAGCTGCTACAATAATTATTAATAATAAGATGTTTACATTAATTCATTTAGAAGAAGAAAAGTGACACATGAAGCCAACCTTAGACTGACAATGACAAACCATCTCTCTGTTGTACACATTTACATGTTTCTTGTATTTACATATTATATATGTGCGCTAAATCTGGTCCCAAACGTCTTAATCCCAGGGTTTGAAACATCTAGGCCGGATGCAAACCGTCTCATGCTCCAAAACATCCAAGGTCCAAACAGACCTGCTCCCTTTAGGGGTTATGACACTGGGCCTACACAAGAACCCGCATCATCAAACACATCAGTGACGCAGGACGTAACCCTGCCCCAGGTGAAATGCCCCAAAAAATAGTCCCCTAAGTGGACAAAACACATGAACTCAAACTCAAATATCTCTCTCCACTAGGGGGCACTACAGTAATAGTAAATAAATCTGCAGGAAGGGATTAAACCAATGGTTCTCAACCTTTTTTGGCTCATGACCCCATTTTAACCCTTTCATGTATGAATTGTGAGAGCCGTAATCAAGATTTTTTTTTCTGAGTGTTTTTATTCCTTGAGGCATTAAAAAAACAATGCGATAGAAGTTGTTTTTATGAACCCATTTTTCATGGAGTTGCAAAAATGTCCACTCAGCTGGACACCATGCTTTAAATTTTTGAAGCAAAGAAATGTATTTACTGATGAACTGTGTGAAAACTATGAAATGAAAACATTTTTAATGCAGATAATCTGATGTTTTGTCACATTTTAACATACACTAATACCAGTCATTACTTACTTCATGGAGATAATATGAAAAAAAAAAAAGTAAAAAAAACCCCAAAAAAAAACGTGTTAATTACAGTTTAATTACAATAACTAGCAATTGATTTTCACTCAAACATGTTAGTACAGATCAGGTTTATCAAGAACAGTAAAGTTACAGTAACGGTATGAATTGCAGTGTATGGGATGGTGCATGCACTGCAAAAATCAAAATCTTACCAAGTGTATTTTTCACATTTCTTGTCAAAATATCTCATCACACTTAAAATAAGACATAATCACCTAAAGAGTAACATTTATTTGTTTAAAGCTATACCTACCGATGTGGCATTTCTCACAGCACTTAGTAAAAGTTTGAACATGAACAACCCGCCTCCCTCCAAAGCCCCGCCCCCTTCCCTCTGCCTGAGCTCTGAGGCTCCTCCTCCTCTCTCCTCCTCTCATCTGATGCGCGATGGAAACGGAGGAGGAAGCAGAGGCGGGGGTCCGGTCCGTTTTGGCGTGTCCGCGGACCCCTCCCTCAGTAATCAGATGCATCATCCACCTGCCGTGGGCCCGCGGCTCCTGTTCCATCAGTAGACCTGGTCTGTGCAGTACTGGGTCAGTGTCTTCACTGCAGTGCCCAGGGGATGGGCGCGCGCACTGTGAACACGCGGCCTCCGTGAATTTTCCGTGGACATTTGAAGTTCCATAGTCCATACAATTATCATCCTACATCATCTTACATTGTGTGACACCATGTACATGTACCTGTATGAGTCCCACCGTCAGAAAAGCTGAGCTTTATGCAGACCTGTTCAGTCCAGCACAGCTGACTTCTGGACTTTTATCTCCATCCTTCATTCATCAGACTCCTGTTTGTTCCCCTCAGTTGGTGTTTCTGTTCATCCATTTATTCCCTTCCACATGTACATGTCAGTTTTATCCAAACACATCCCAGACAGTAGACTGTGGTCAGTGACAGGAGAAGCAGCGCCAGTGAAGCGTCAGATTCAGAGGGACACATATCGGATGTGAGACGGCGATAATGGATCGGATGCTGGACGGCCGTAATGGATGATTGACAGGAGGCTCAGTCAGGTTCGGCCAATTATTTCATTCGGACCGACTAAAATGATTGGTCAGACTTTTATTAGAAATATATGAGAATTAAACATTTTTGAGTTTCAATACCTGGTGGATTTCTTTTACATTTTAGTTTGACACACACTTATTAGGAGCTTTTTAAGATGACAAAAGAAAAGTGTAAAAATGCCACATCATACGGTATAGCTTTAAGTGCACATGTGAGACCACTGAAAACACTCTAGAGCAGGGTTAAAGTAACTCTTTTCAGAGAGTTGATCTTTTAACTCTTTTCAGGAGTTAAAATTGAACTCTTCTGGGAGTTACAAAAACTAATCTCATGTAGATTAAAACACAACTCTCACCTGGAATTAATTTTATGTGAACTCTGAAACTCTCAAAAAACACCATATAATGACTAGTTGTTTTTGTTTGTTTTTTTAAGTGTGCTCAAACACATGCTGTATGCTTATAAAGTGCTCTTGCATGAAGTGCTTTCCAGGTGTGCGGGTTATGGCTCTGAAGTGAAATGGGATGAACATCTATGGAGGTCTGAAGCAGTGACAGCAGCAGCAATGATCTGGCACCAAACCAGAGCAGAGGAGGTGCTTCTATGGACTCCTCATGCAGATCTGCTCCAGGTGTGACAGGTGCCAGCAGGTGAAGTTAATAATGAGTCTGAAGGAGGGGTCTGTGGCAATGCAGGACTGCACCATGACATGCACTATTTGTTCAACAGCTTTGCTCTCAGCTCTTGTATGAATTGTATGAATTACCTAAGATTACAATGCAAGAAGCCGTCGAGCTAAAATTAGCATGTTCGATGTTCTAAGTTTGCAGCAAGAGCTAATTTTAGCAGCTGGTTAGCAAGCTGGTCTGAACAGAAATATACACATTATGATACTGACAGAGCTGACAGAAAAGTTACTTCCAGCCTAATAAATAGCCTTGTTTCAGAAGTAAAATGGTACTTATACGATGCCTCATATGACGTCCATGAGCACACTGGTCTTCTCTGTTGCTCTGTCCAGAAATCAACACCCATTATGGTGTTCAATCATGCTCCTCAACACCTGGTAAATCTACCCTGAAAAAGGACACCATCAAAGACACCAGCTGAAGTTAAACTTACAGAATGAACTCCAGAAATTTAACTCTTTCACTCTTTTTTGCCTAACTTCAGATTATTTTACTCCACAAATTTGCTGTGCACCATTCAGGCTGCTTGGTGAAAGTTTGCGTTCTTTGAACACTTATTTGGATTATATTTAAGAAAAAGGACAAAATGATACTGGTACATCCACACTGTAGTCATAAATAGGATTAAATCTAAGATGAAAATACAAGCATTTGAGTGAACAACTAGTTTTTGTGGTGACCTGGTAAAAATGACCAACATGGACACATTCATTCATTCTTCAGTTATTGATTATTACCTGACAAATGCGTCCATTTTTCTTGTCAAATGTGGTGCAGATCGTAGTGGCTGAATTGAAACTTTACTGCCATTTGTGTTTGCATTCTTCGGTGAACTGCAGCTTCTCCGTGGCTTCCTTCGGAACATCAGAGGAAACGGCAGTGGCTCCAGTTTTACCCCAGCCACTCACAGAGCACTTAGTGTTGGCTGGGATCTTTCCATTTTTCCTCGGTAATGCAACTGTTTTAACAAACTTATTCAGTTTGGCGTTGATTTTTAGCTGCACAAGAAACAAAACAATAACAGTAATCTTATCCACAAAACATTAAATCATGTATCTATGTGCTCTTAACCCATAAAGACCCATAAAGTGATACTTCTTTGGCCATTCCCAGATGAATTTTTAACCTTTGGTGGACATAATGATGACAGAAGGACACGTATAGGGATAAGTGGTGTGGATTCTAATGTGAGACAGAACCATCTGAAGACTCTTCAAAACAGTGATACAATAAACACATGACAAACATCTGATGCATATTAATAAATATTCTTTCTTTAGTAAATCTTGCACATTGCGCTCTTTATGTCACACCCAAGTCCCTATTACAAATGGACGTTTATTCTCTGTAAAATCTTTATATTTAGAATTTCTGTACATTTATCAGAACAATGTTTACGACTACACTGAAGTATCACTGAAAGAAACTAAATAAAAAAAGACAAAAATAAGACTCCTAAATATATCCCTAAAGTCACAGTTTGCAAAGCGCGATAACTGACTCCACCGTGGTTCTACCCATGAACCAACAGACGGCCGGAGGCGTGGTCCAACGGTTCCATGTGAGACACAAATAACATGGAAACGTGTTGTGTACAAGTGCAAAAGAGAAAAAAAAAAAGACTGAAAAGTACAAATCACATTTACTGTTAGGAGAAATGATTCGAGACAGCGACTGTACTTAAGATTTGTCTTTTTTCTTTTCTTTTTCGTGTTTCCAGACGATGGCGTCGCTGTGCCTAGTTGACGCTGGTGGTAGAGAACCACTCGCTGCCGCGGACAGGCGCCCTCCGCTGGCCGCAGGTGGGTGTGGTGGTCTCGGTGGCGTGGCAGTAGTTGGTGAACTTCTCCTTCAGGTGCTGTCGGTACTGGTGGTGGTTGTTGTAGAAGGACCAGTTCCGGTCTATAAGGGCTTGGATCTCATCCTGGGTCAAACAGTTCTCCTCGTCTGACGTCGGACCTCAGAATCATCCTGAAGGAAACAGACGGGTTAGGACACGGGTGGCAAACATATGGCCCACGGGCCAAACCAGGCCGCCGGATGGTCCAATCCGGCCCACGGGTCCAAAAATGACACTGAAGAAATGAACAAGAGAATGATGTTCAAACCAGTTTAGTTCAGGTTCCACATTCAAACTGTTCTTTGTTTAGTGTAAAAAAGTAACATTGCATGAAAAATTTTCCAAACTATCCATTAAAATAAAATCTGACTTACCTCAACTGTCTGAATATAATCAGTGTAATAGTTCCAATATTCAGTCTGTTATTAAATGTTGTGTGTATTTGTAGACCCGCTGTATCTGTACTAGGGATGTAACGATTACCGGTAAAATGATTAACCGCGGTAAAATTTCCGATGGTTAGTATTACTGTTTGAATTCTTATTAGTATGATAACCGTGTTCGAGTACTGCACTTACAAAACTCATGGTGTAGCATAGCTCATTCAGTCACCATCAAACGAGTATGAAGACACCGTACAAGACTGTAGTACCCACAGCTTTTAATGCCTTTAAACAGTTAAGCGGAGCCATGTATTAGTGACACAACTCTGATACGGCTCTCAGCACACAGGCTGCTCAGCTTCAACTCGGAGGTACGAGGTTATAAAAGGCTTATTATATATAATAATACATGTATGAATGCTGCGGCGAGTTTAAGGCACCGCGAAGTGCTCCATTCCTGCCCCTCAGTGGGACGGCGAGTATTCACCTGCGAGTGCAGCGGAGCGCATGCACACTTGCGAGTGCTGGCAATCGCTCCGCTGTGAGCGAGCCTCCGCAGGTGAATAAGATCTGCGATCACACTGTGATCAGGTCGGTCGCCTGTGCATGTGTCGGGGGCAGACGGGACAAACTTTTATGAGAAAAGCAAGTAAAGAAAAAGAAACAGAGAAACAGTACAAGGAAAAGGACTCCAGAATGACTGCCTGTGATTTTAATCTCCAGATGCTGATGAATCTTATTTGTTTGCTGAATGGGTCACCTGTTTAATTTAATTTAATCAAACAATATTTATAATTTCTTTCTGTTAAAAAACAATCTGTGGCCAGTTATTGTAAGATCTTGTCAAGATTTGTGAATTACACTGTTAAAATATTTTAGTTAAAAATACTCACTTAAAAATGATGCACTGATGGAAAAAATCTGTTAAAATGATTTGTTAAAATGAGCTAATTTGTAGTTGATTTAAAAGTTATATATATGTATATAAATATATGTATGTATGTATATATGTATGTATGTGTATACATATATGTCAGGGATTAAAGCAAACATTTTTCATCTGACTGAAAATTTTCTTCTGGTCAAAATCATTGGACACTGTTAAAAATGATGCCATACAATACTACTATAGTGTACAAATTTATATTGTCAAATTTGGCAATACTGTAAAAAACACTGAATGGGAGAGTGTACAGGTGTAGAAGATTAGTAACCTGGATAGAAAAAATGTCATGAGTGGTATTGGTGGGGGGTCTGGGGGTCCTCCCCCAGAAAATTTTTAAAGCTTCAGGTCAGTTTTGGTGCTCTCTGGTTAATTTTAAAGGGTATGAAAACCTTTGAAGCAAGTGAAAATAATAACTAGAAGAAAACCTTACTGCAAAAAATGAGTGAAAAACTATTTAACAATTTAGGAACTCCTAAAACATAACTCCAACTCCAACAGCACATGAATTTTGGGGAAAATGTCTGTGTAAATGTAACCCTAACCAACTAATCTTTTATTTTTTCTGCTTTTTGGCACTGAAACCAAAAGTTTCAAGCTTGGTCATTCTGGATGTATGGTTCTGTTTTTTTTCCAGAGACACATGGCACATTAGTAGAACTTTCACTTTAGCAGTAGAGGTGGAGGTTGTTGCAGGGACAGTGGAGCTTGGAGCAGAGGAGGTGGAGGCTCTGCCTGGAGCAGAGGCCATACCCACCTCCATCTATTTTTCACGCATCTCTCAGTACTTACCACTTCAGCACCTTCCTCTACAAACGTGTCCATGATGTCATATATTCTATCCAAAATAATCTGTACGTCGTCAAACCTGCGTCCACAACCCTGTGCCCCGCCCCCCCGCCGATATCATGTTCTCTTTTGATTGGAAGAAATTACGTCAACTGAAACAGAAATTATATTCCGTCACAGATACTCTCTGAGGGTATTTAAAACACAGTGGCTTTGCAAATACCAAGGGTATTACTCATTCATTCAGTTTTATCTTCGTACTGTACCACACAGATAGAAATAAGATGCTAAACGGGTCCAAATAAAGCACTTATGCAGTCGGGCGCGTAACCGTGTAAGGCCGCGGCGCGCACAGCCGCACGCACGGGAAGGGCACATACACACAAACACACACACACACACTAGTCATATACCGGCAAGAGGAGATAAGCTATGAACCCAAACATGAAGGTACCTGTAGATCAGTTCTGTCTTCTTCCCTTTTCGCTGTGGTTCTTTCATAATGAAAGCTACTTGTTAGCACTAAACTAAATTTAGTCTGGAGGCTGAACTTCGGTAAAGCTGAACTTGTCCATGTGTTTCCTTCCAAAGATAAATAGTCATCAATCTCTCCTCCCGACATAAAAATAAAGAAGTCATCTTATTATCATCACTGTTAAACCTATCAGTATGGGGCCATTATTGTAGCAATATTATTTGCAAATGCCTGTGGAGAGTTGAGTGTCCGTATTTCAATCTGTCTGTGCGCAGTCGGATTTGCACATGTGTAAATGAATCTGTAAATGCGTGATGAGATTTGTGTGTCTGTACAACAATCTGCAAATGTGTAAAACAACTTGTGTGTGTGTAATCAGATTTGAAAAGTCAAAGTATTTTCACTACAAGACCCAGAAATACAGACAAATCATTGGTTACAAGTCAAGCGGCTTCTCGATTGGCTCTCTTTACACACGTGAATTTTGCTACACTTCTGCCGTGAGAGATCCACAAATGTGTAGTGGGATTTGTCTGTAAAACCAGGGTTTGTGTGCCTGGGCTCAGACTGCCTCATTCCGGCTGCGTTCGGCTTTGCTCGTTCTTGTACCTGACGTGAGTTGTGCTTGCAAGGTTCACCAACTCCCACTAAAAATCGAAGAAGATTCACCTGGGCAAGGAAAGATGGCTGCAAACGACGAGACGGGTCAGACGTTTGGGGCTACGAATAATCCATGGGTAAGCGATGTTTAGCTTTAAAAACAAACTCAATGTAACAGATTTATAATGGAATACAAATGTGAAGTTATCATGGATAGATTAATATTAGGTAATTAATGTCGCTAATGCACAGAGCTATTTGCTACTAGCTGTTAACTCCCTCACTCTTGGTCTTTTAAAAGGAGAAGGCACAAAAATGTATGACTGTATGACATCCTTTGTGAATTTGGTGTAATTATTAAGTGACCTAATGTTACTCGTGACACTCATATAGGCCTACATACGTTGCAACTTCAAATACGGCAAATGCAGCGTTTTCCAACGCTGGTCCTGGGCCCATCATACTGCATGTTTAGAAGTTTCCCTCCTCCAACACAACTGATGCAAACGAATGGGTCGTTTCTGCAGAGCTTGATGATGAGCTGATCATTTGAATCAGGTGTGTTGGAAGAGGGAAACATCTAAAACATGCAGGATAGTGGCCCTAGAGGCAGGGTTGCTGACTCCTGGTGTTGCATCTATGCTGACTTGAGTAAATTAGGCTTTACTTCACTGGCTCCAGCCATATTTACCTTTGTAAACACCTGTGTGCATGCGCTGTTGTTCGACTGTGATTGTGGGTCAGTTCAGGTGCGTGATCTATACACAAGGCAGGCTGCATTTAAAATATACTGTAAACAGTCAATCAAAAATCAGACCTGAGCATTAAATTGGATTTGAGCATTGAGACCTGCAGTATGAATGTAGCCTGAAACATGCAGGACAGTGGGCCCAGGACCAGCTTTGGAAAACACTGGGCTAATAAATCTACATCTTTCATTAGCTGTACAGTTAGTTGGTGGATAAATTCATTATAATGAAGTAACAATTTTTCTCTGCATTAGAGAGTGACTTCAGTGGGCTCTCATTAACAGTGTACCATGCCTTATTATGTTTGGGAGTTGTCAAAATTGTTTACATAAAGGTGTACTGTAAAAGATTTGTATGTTAACCTAATGTCAGATCTTTATCTTTGACAGGTTTTTCTACGCTGCAACATTCTTGAGAGGCTACATTCTCGACTGCTACACATTTTTGTTAGAACCAGAGACACAAGACTTGGACCCAAATGCACAACCAACAGACAGGAATAAAGTTAATGAGTGTTTATTAAACACTGACAGGATAAACAGTTCACAAAAAGGTTTCTTTAACGAATCCTCGTAGATTAGACTGTGTCAATTCGTCACAGCGTCCGAATCCAGCAAGGGGATCTCTCTGCCCGGGTCGGGAGCACACGAGGGGAACCCGACTAGGAATAAGCAGAGAAATGTCAGGGGACAGACCAGGTCATACACAGGGGATCCAAAAAACAGGCAACGGTACATGGGGGAAAAAGCAAAAGCACTAACCGTGAGTCCAGGTAGTAAGTCGAAAAAACCAGTGAGGCAGAATCAGGCAGAGGTACGAGGAACAATCCGGGTCAGGAACGAACAGGCAGGCAGACGAACAGGTTCAGAGAATCACTGGTAGGTAATCACAACACAAGGAAGGAATACGAACTGGCGACTAACTGGGGGAAACACAGGGTTTAAATACACAAGAGGGCGGGAAGACAATTGGACACAGGTGGAGACAATCAGGGATGAGTCAGGTAATCAGGTAAAAGGTGAACACAAAAAGGAAGTAAAGCCACCAGACAAGACACATGAGGGAAACTTAACAAAATAAAACAGGAAGTGACACACAAGACAGACAAAACATACAAGAGTCCGGTACTGATATGACAATTTTAAACCATAGACCATTAGATCTGGACCGCATGGAATTTGTGTGCACTCAAGACCTTGTGTTCTGCAGTGCCATTTCAAGTAACATTGACATTCCAGTGTGTATAATGGACACACTATCTGAACTGTGTCGGTTGGTCAGGGATGAAAAGGAATATGACCAGAATCTACAATCAAATCCTCTGGTCCAAATTGGCACAGGTCATGCTGGACGTCCCAAGATTAATTTTAGTCCAGAGTGCCTTCAGCATCTTCTTGGAATACCCTTATCCGTCACAACTATTGCAAGCTTGTTGGGAGTGTCAAGACATACAATCCACAGAAGACTGTCAGAAAACAACATGTCAGTGACTTCACTGTATAGTCAAATGACAGATGATGAGTTGGATTCCATGGTTGCAGACATAAAGTTGACATTGCCACACTGTGGTTACCGAATGATGAAAGGGGCCCTTGAATCCAGGGGTTGCTTGGTTCAGTGGGACCGTGTAAGGGCTGCAATGCACCTAGTGGACACCATAGGTGTGCTGACAAGACTGGCTTCAATGGGATGTGTTGTAAGACGCACATATTCTGTGCCCTGTCCACGGTCTCTGGTCCATATTGACACCAATCACAAACTGATTAGGTAAGAAAGATCTTGTGTGTATACAGTTATAATACAATGTAGGCAAAAAAGTTGTACATTTTAACCTTGGTTAATTTATGTTTTTTTTTTTTTCTCTCTCTCACAGCAGATATAACATTGTTATTTTTGGCGGCATAGATGGGTATTCCAGGAAGGTGGGTATGTGTATAAATCAAATATGGTTATTGTTGTAAACCTATGAATTTTTTTTTGTTGGATCATTTATGATATTCTGATTCTGTAATATTAAATATACTGTATAGCTTCTTCAAAATTGATCCTTTTATACTATATAGTGTACTGTTCCTGATATGCAGTCTATATAACGAGAACATTTGTGTCCAAAATCACTTACATTATCTATCAATTATTCAGTAGCAACTACATAATTAATATGCACTTAACAGTTTATTTGGTAGTAAACTATTGGTTACTGAGGAATGGTTTCGGACAAGGCCGTAGGGTATGTGGGAATGACACTGATATCTCCTCACAATCCCACAATGAAGTATACCACATTTTATTTCATGTATAACATTGTATAAAAGCACAAATGTACATTGTTAAATACACACTGGTCAATGATCGCAAATAATGATTAGTTATCAGTCATAATGTAATTATATATATATATATATATATATATATATATATATATATATATATATATATACATAAACACACATAATCAAAAACTCTTTACACACAGACCGATGCATTTCAAGTATTTATTTCTTTTAATTTTGACCATTAAAACTTACAGCTAATGAAAACTCAAAAATCCATCAAATCTCAGAAAAGCTGAATATTACTTAAGACCAATTTTTTTTAAAAAAACAACATTTTTAATACAGAAAGGATGGAGTGGCATGGAGGCAATCAGTCTGTGGCTCTGCTGAGGTGTTATGAAAGCCCAGGTTGCTCTGATAGCGGCCTTCAGCTCTCCTGCGTTGTTGGGTCTGGTGTTTTGCATCTTCCTATTCACAATACCCCACAGATCCTCTATGGGGTTTAGGTCCGGTGAGTTTGCTGGCCAGTCAATCACAGGAAGACCATGATCTTTAAACCAGGAATTGGTGTTTTGGCAATGTGGGCAGGTGCCATGTCCTGCTGGAAGATGAAATCAGCATCTCCATGAAGCTGGTCAGCAAAGGGAAGCATGAAGTGCCCAAAAACTTCCTGACAGACAGCTGTGCTGACCTTTGGCCTGAGAAAACGCAGTGGACCAACATCAGCAGATGACATGGCTCCCCAAACCACAACTGACTGGGAAACTTTACACTGGACCTCAAGCAAGTCTGGATGAAGGGAGGAGAGGCACAGAGTCCGAGTACCAATTCCTGGTTTAAGGACCATGGTGTTCCTGGGATTGATTGGCCAGCAAACTCACTGGACCTAAACCCCATGGAGGATCTGTGGGGTATTGTGAAGAGCAGGATGTGAGACACCAGACCCAACAACGCAGAACAGCTGAAGGCCGCTATCAGAGCAACCTGGGCTTCCATAACACTTCAGCAGAGCCACACAATCTTCACTTTTTGAGATGAATTACTGAAACAAACTGAATTTTGATGATATTTTAATTCATTGAGCTGCACATGTATACTCAAATGGCTCATATTTCCAACACTACATGGCACAACACTGCTGCTAACCAGAAATCTCGTTTTATTGCTCACTACTGTGTCTTTAGATGAAGAAGTAGTGAATACAGACATAATTTTAGACACAGCTAGAGATGTATTTTAAGATATATTTATTTTTAAATTATGTTTTTCAGATAATGTACCTCGGGGCTGCCAATAACGACCTGTCATCTATACGCTGGCCTTTTTCAAAGAGTCTGTGGAAAAATATGGCTTCCCACTGAGGTACGATGGATTTGCTAATGTAACCAGCTATTTAACAGGTGACTGGTCTGTGTCAGTCTGTCAGTATTAATTTATTTATTACTGAGGCTCACTTTTAGCCAGGGTAATTCAGATGGTAACCTATGTTGCACATGAACTAGATTTAGTTCAGACAGTCATATCAAAATGTGTATTAAACTGACTACTGACCAATTAACTCACTATATAAATTGACCAAAAATGTATCTACAAAATTTATTACGAGCTATGCCTTGAACTTTCCATAACATGAAATAGCCTTTGTTACTCAAAAGTCCCTGACAATTGACTTGTGTCCATCGTTTATATTTTTCAGAGTAAGAGCTGATCATAGAGTGGAGAATGCCGATGTGGCACGCCTCATGTTCTCAGTACGTGGTACTGGAATCGGGAGTTTCATTGCTGGGAAGAGTGTAAACAACCAAAGGTAGAATCCTATGTTTTATTTTGTTTTTTAACTCTTAAGCACTGTTTAAATTTTGTGCACACATCATGTGTTAAGGACGTCCACTCGTTAAAGAAATTAAAAATATATATAACAGATTAATATTTTTCTCCACTTTTTTCAATTAATCTCTCAATCAACCCAAACTGCCCTGATCAAAACGATTGAAAATAAATATTGAAAACTGAAAAATTTTAACCCTTTAGATTCCAATTTTAAACACACAAACGCACAGAGTTTTAATGAAAAAAAAAAATCATAATTTATAAACATTTTCCATATAACAAAAATGAGGTGGTTGGATTGTGTTTTTTTTTTTATTGCAGCCTTGGATGTGTCAAAGATTACCAACAACATTGATTTTCCTGCATTTTTACTTTTTTTCAGTTTGAGATGCCACCTTTTTGCCCCCATTCACTTCATTATAATCACATTTTTTGATACCACTGCAGTTACGGTAGCTGTTGTGGTACCTAATCTTACAATCTCTGATATGAGGGTTTTATTCTTCTGATGGAAAATAAAAGCAAATTGTTTGGCACCCTGGTGGCAGTAGCATGAAAATACAAGCACTCAATCCAGTATGAGCAGAGACATTTGATCCTACTGCTGTTGTGGTACCTAATCATGCAATCTTTGATGTTAGGATTGTATTTGGACAAAAATACTCAAATTTGACAATTTTACTGTTTTCCACTTTTTACCATTATTTTTTTTATTTTAAGCCTATATATAACATACAGTTTTATTCTTAGTTTGTTGCCAAGACCAGTATATTACACCTAGGCTTATAATGGGAAATAATGGTTAAAAAAAGGGGAAAAAAAGTCAAATTTGAGTATTCTTGTCCAAATAAAATCCTAACATCAAAGATTGCATGATTAGGTACCACAACAGCAGTAGGATCAAAAAGTCTCTGCTCATACTGGATTGAGTGCTTGTATTTTCATGCTACTGCCACCAGGGTGCCAAACAATTTGCTTTTATTTTCCATCAGAAGAATAAAACCCTCATATCAGAGATTGTAAGATTAGGTACCCCAACAGCTACCATAACTGCAGTGGTATCAAAAAATGTGATTAGAATGAAGTGAATGGGGCAAAAGTGGCATCTCAAACTGAAAGAAACTAATAATGCAGGAAAATTAATGTTGGTAATCACTGACACATCTAAGGCTGCCATTTAAAAAACACACACAAACCAAGTACCTCATCTTTTTATATGGAAAATATTATAAATTATGTTTTTGTTTTTGCATTAAAATCCTATGATATTTGTTCAAACTGGCATGTAAAGGGGTAAAATTCCAAATAAATTTAATAGTTTTGATCAGAGCAGTGGTGGATTAAGAGATTCAATCAAAAAAGTGACAAAATATTAATCTGTAATATTTTTATAACCATTTTTATGTGAGTGGGCCAACTGGTCCTCTAACACATTATTTATGAGTATTTGTAGTACACAGAGTAGATTGTAGGCTATTGCGATGAATTGTTTGGAATAAAAAAAAATGCATTTCTCAACCAAATTTCATGCCATTTGCATCAACTTATAACAGCATGGTGGCACAGTGGTTAGCACTAATGCCCCACAGCAAGAAGATTCTGGGTTGAATTGCCACCAGGAACAAGATCTTTCTGTATAGAGTTTGCACGTTCTCCCCATGTTTCCATGGGTTTCCTCTGGGTACTCTGGTTTCCCCCACCATCAAAACATGCATGCTAGGAAACAGGTCACCCCTGTAAAAGAGACTACTCAATGGGACTAACCTGTCAAAATAAAAAATATATTTTGAAAATTAAAAACATCTTCATGTGTTATTGTAGGATGAAAATGAGAAGTGGACCAAAATGTCCAAAACAGTGCCTACAAACTTTCCACTGCAAATTATATCCAAACACTTACAAGGAACAGGGCAGCAATAATAATAGTAAATTTTATTTATAGTGTACCTTTCATTTGAAACAAATCTGCTGTAGCTAAAGTGCTACAGGATTAAAAGGGAAATTGCAGATATTATTTAAAGCTTTTTGAAGAGGAAGGTCTTCAAGCCCAAACCGGGCTTTGACAGTCATTTACAAAACCATAGCAATCCTTTCAGGCACAAGTAACCAGTAGCAACATACAATACATTTTGCATTTATCTAACATTTAATTTAATATTGATGTGTGTGTGTTTCATTGTTCATGACCTATTAATACTGCTTGTGGCTTCTGCCTTTTTTTCAGGATTGAAAGACTTTGGAGAGATGTCTACATGGCAGTGACACATGTCTTCTACACTGTTCTCCACACTTTGGAAGATGAAGGTCATCTTGATCTGTCAAATGAGCTCCACTTGTTCAGCTGCCATTATGTCTTCATCCCAAGACTGCAGTTCTCCCTTTATGTGTTCTGTGATGAATGGGACAACCATCCACTGAAATCAGAGCAGAACTTATCACCTAACCAAATGTGGGAAATGGGGCAAATGCAGTGTCCTGTTTCAGACCCTGATGTCCCTAATGTATGCAAGATGCCTAACTTTTTTTGTGTCAATAGTCAGTCTTGTTACTCAGTCTGTTATTTTTAATTTTTTTTATTTAAATTTTCAAAAAACTCATACTTTTTGTCACACCTGTTGTGAAACTGTCAACCCTTAGCGTAAATAAATAGTGACCTGTCATGTAAATGTTCATTAGAGTAGGACTCAGAGGATTGTGCAGCCTAATGTTAACATTTTTTTTTCCCCTACAGTAAGTAAGTAAGTAAATTTTATAGAGCACTTTTCCCAGACAGAGTCACAAAAGTGCTTTATCAATTCAAATCAGAATCAAATTAAGTTTACAGAGACCCAACAGAATCCTTCAGGAGCAAACACTTGTGATTGGTGACAGTGGCGAGGAAAAACTTCCCTTTAACGGGCAGAAACCTCGAGCAGACCCAGACTCCTGAAGGATGGCCGTCTGCCTTGACCAGTTGGGGTTAAAGAGAGAGTAAAGGAGGAGAAAAGAGAGAGCGATAGAGATATAGAGAGACTGGGGGGGGGGGGGGGGGGGGAGACACATGGAGTACGTTATGGTGAATACATAGAGTGTAATCAGTTTGTGGTGCCCTGGGTCAGGTGGGAGACTAACAAGCCTTTTTGAACAGGAGGGTTTTGACGGTGTTTCTTAAAGCTCTTTACAGAGTCCATGGACCGTAGGTGTAGAGGCAGGTCATTCCATAGATGTGGTGCCACAGCTTTAAAAGACCTGTCACCGCGTGTGCTAAACAGGCCCGTGGAACCATCAGCAGGGTGCTGTCCTGAAGACCTCAAGCTACGAGTCGAGCTGTAGGGCTGGATCAGGGAAGCAATGTATGCAGGGGCTGGCCATGTAGAGCCCGGAAAGTTAGCACAAGAATTTTGAAATGAAGACGATATAGAACAGGGAGCCAGTGGAGAGATTTAAGGATGGGAGTGATGGGGTTCTCCTGTTTGTGCGGGTCAGAAGCCTGGCAGCAGAGTTCTGGACAAACTGTAGACGGGCCAGCTCCTTCTTGTTTGAGCATGTACAGAAGCTGCTCTTACCAGACATTGAGTGGGAGTCCAGTGGAATTCATGCTGACCAGAGCCCAGGTGTCCTTGTTCCAGTTCTCGAGACACCTCTGACTGAGCTGGAGATGGAGCACCTCAAAAGAACAATAGATCCCATTGCCTCCTCTGCATGTTATGGAATGGACATTTACATGGCCACAGTTGAATGTGTCCAAAGAATCTTTTACAACAGATGAAGTTGCTTGATTTCTGTATAATATATAGTTCAACAGTCAGCCCTAAGAGCTTAGTTCTGGCTGTTATAACATGTTTTCCTGATTTGACCTTTAAAATCACAGTCAAGCTTTGCATTTGCACAAAATAAAATGTTAGAGACACACAGTCCTTGTAGTCACTTTGAAGTTGTTCTTTACAATTTACCAATGGCAAGAAAATGTCCCACTTCAGATTATTTGTTAGAAATGTATAGAGAAAAATAAAGCTTTTCAAATGCAACTGTATTTTGAAATGTCAATGTAATTGTCTGCCAACTAGTATTTCAGTAAAATGTGACAACCATTATATTTCTGTGGTGATTGGATCAGAATGCATTCCTCATTGGATTCTGAGATCTATTATGAGTGGCTCATTTTCAAAAGTTGTATATAGCTCAAATATACAGTATAAAGCTTTTTTGTGATATAGGTCCAATATCTCATACTCCAGAATCTTGCCCAATGTGTAACTGACCACCTTCTGTCTCAGTAACAAAAGGTTGCCATAGGTAGTAAGAATATTAGTAATGTCATGAGACAAATCTAAACAAAGCATATGCTTGTTTATTGAAATGTTTACACAGAACATCTTAATTACCATTTGCAGACCTCCACCTATTTAAAGAAAAAAACAGGGATGTGGCAAACTGGTATTAAACATGACCAGGGTGGTCAGGACAGCCACAGATACAACAATGCCCAACAAAGGTTTTTCTATTAAATTTTAACAATACAAAAGGAATAACCTCAAAACAGAGCATGGCCCTGAGTAGTACCATAAATGGATGTTCCTTTAAATGCAAGCTGTAAATCTTGAAGTACAAACTTGACACTGTACAATTGAAAACGTTAAAGCTGTCTGAAGTTTGCACTGGCCATACCTATGTCGGAGCTACGACAGGAACTTAACTGTTTTACAAGTACTGACCTCAGGAGGTAAACAAGAACAGAATGGGAAATAACTAACTGCTTTAATCCTGTTTCAAAAGAATCCAAACTTGTCAGGAGAACCATTTTGTAAAAACATTACAACCACTGAGGATTTTGACCCGACACCAGTCTATGTCCAAAATGTCTTGCCTTTAAACAAGACCAAACCCTGTTTCGCAGGTAGTAATGGCACCCAACAAGTTGGACTCAAAATCTTTGTAGTTTGTGTGATGGTCAGGCAACTTGATGGTCTCAAAGCATGTCAAGGCCCTGGGGAGGTGGCCACTTGCCACCTTCACAATCAACTCCTCTGGAGGGACCTCCCAACCCACCCAGAACTGCAGCAGATTTTTCAAGTGCTCTGAAGATGCTGAAGTAAAGACAGTACAGACCTGTGAGACATGTCTTCTGTACACAGGCATCACACTTGTACTTTCAGTATAGGTGAATAATGAAGTGTTGCTTAATGGAGAAACAAAACAGCAATGAAGAAATTAAGGTAGGTGTTAGTTTTTTTCCCAGTTGCTAACAAGCATTGAGCAATACTGAAGCTATTACTTGAAAACAATCATATGGTCTGTTTTCCCAACAAAAAAAGAGCATTACAAAAATCTATTTTTACCTTTAAAATTTAAATTAATTTTTCACATTTTACTTGACTGTCCTTAAGTATAACAGTAATGCAATATGGTATGCTCAGCCTTACTGGACAGTACTGTGGGGGTTATATTCTTCCTTCTCTCCTGCATTTGGCCAAAATGTCTTCTATGTATGAGAACTTTAATGGACATACATATACATATAGAGTGAGATTTAGATCTGACAAAGAGCAAACAAAATTTAATTACAGTTTGACTGATACAGACTTCTGTTTCACTGACCATGTCAAGAGTTTTGACAATGCGACTTCAGTTTGGCCCAATACATGTTAGTAATCTAAACAAACAGTAAAAGGATAAGTATTTGTAGGCATTAGTAAAAATGCAAAGCTTACAAAACATACCATGTTCAATAAAGGTCCTGAAGTAAGTTGTGACTTGAGTGACGGCCTCAACAGAGACATCATTTTCATCGTCATCAGAATCTGGATTTGGTGTGGGCCATTTTATGTGGGTAAGAATCATCTGCAACGACAGAAACTGGTCTGAAGTCTTTCAATTCATACTTGGGAATAAAAATACAGGTCAAGTATTCAAAACAGGACTTAAATTGCTGTAAGAGGTTATTTACTAAAACAAATCTCACACCTGGGGTGTGATCTCAGCTTCCTTCTCACAAGGGAAAAGCAGCTTCACCACATCCGATCTATTGGACAGAAGTGGCCAAATGCCTGTCTCCTTCAGTCCCTTTCTTAACTGCTTCACTTGTTTTGCTGATCGCCCAGAACTGTTTAAACAGTGTTATGACTGAATAAACCTAAAACACAAATGATTAAGCAAGATAAATTTATGTAAAACACATGAATCTTAAATCTTAGACTTTCATTTTTAACCACTCAATGCACAGAATTTTTTACCGCATGCAGGAGCAGCTTGTCATGGAGCCACTTCATGTTGCTTGGAGTTGAAAGTGGAAGGTCCCACGCCATGCAATGGCTGACAACTTGGTCCCGTTTATTCACCTATTAGTTCAGAATTTTTCTGCCAACTAACATAAGGTAGGAAAGACAAAGAAGGAAATATGGGGAGAAAGAAAAAAAGTATCACCACTGCTCGGCTCAAAAAAGTCACACACCTGGATTTAACTTAGCAAATGGGTAAAGAGCCTTCCATCAGACAGTTACCTCTAAAACAATGTGCAGTTAAAATGAAGGTTTCCAAACTTACAATTGATTGTTTCACGATATCCAAATCAGGACAGTCTTCAATCATGACCGTGGCAGTGTCTAGGGAACCCTCCAAACAGAACTTGTGTGATGGCTGGGCTGAGACCAGGGAAACCAGGACCACCCATACAAAAAGCAATGCCCCATCATTCGCCCCAGCCATCAAGTAACAGCTCACTCTCCATCACAGCAGAGTTGCAGGTACCAAGTGGTCTGTTTGACCCTCAAAAACCTGTCATTGCGCCGTTTCCTGGTTCAAGAATATATTCAAAGCAGCTTATAATTATGACACTACATCTGTTTTTGTTAAAGTAGTCCAAATAAATTGTAATAAAACTTTGTGAGGAGTAACACTGACCAAGATTAAGGTGGAATCCCTTCTTAGCTTCAGCATCAGTGTTGACATAACATGTTGGTTAACACCTAGTCCTACAGCAGCATCACCTATGGGAAAGATGGAGACTGCTTAGCACATTAAAGTATCAAACAATACTGTCATTTAAAAAAAAAAAAATAATAATTACACACACCTTCAAGTCTGCATCTCAGTGGTGATGCCCACTCTACATTGCTGCGCTTGTAGAAGCTCACATAGGACATGTCCTGTTCTTTACTCAAGTCCACTGCAAAACAATTCTCTTCAGAACCCCTCTTATTTTGTGTGTGTGTATATATATATATATATATATATATATATATATATATATATATATATATATATATATAATATATATATATATGCATTATGACAAATTTAAAAATAGAGACCAAATACATGCAAATGTAGGTGCATGATGAAATGAACAATAAGGTGGGACACTATACTAAGGGAGACATTTTTTGAGGGAAAAAGGGTGAGGGGAAACAAAGGAAGTTGCATCCTACCTCCTCCTGATGTACCTGCTGATGTGCTCGCTGCTGTACTTGGAGGAAGTGGTGTTACAGCATTATCTTGGTCATCAGGGATGCTGTGGGGGAAAAAAAAAAAGGGCATTGACAGATGTTATCACAGCTGATCTTGCAACCGCTAAAAACACTTGCAATAAATCATCTTTAAAGTGCTGCTCTGGGGGTCTAGGTTCTCTTTCTTGATACATGAAGTACCTTGATGCAATTTTTTGTGATTTTTGCACTATACAAACAAAATTTAATTGAATCTTTAGACAACTACCTCATTCCACAGAGACTTGCATGGATCTCCACAGTGTGTGTAGGATACAGCTGGCTACAGATGGGGCAGGAAACCATGGAGGGCAATGCAGCTGTAGGACACGTGTTTGTCATATCAGTCCCCGGACTTTTACTTGTTTTGTCTGTCTTGTGTGTCATTTCCTGTTTTATTTTGTTAAGTTTCCCTCATGTGTCTTGTCTGGTGTCTTTACTTCCTCTTGTGTTCACCTTTTCCCCTGATTACCTGACTCCTCCCTGATTGTCTCCACCTGTGTCCAATTGTCTTCCCGCCCTCTTGTGTATTTAAACCCTGTGTTTTCCCCTGTTCGTTGCCAGTTCGTTTTCTCCCTTTGGTGTGATTACTTACCAGCGTTTTTTGGATCCTGCCTGTTGTGACCTGTTTTGCCCACCGACCACCGTCTCTGCCTGTTCCTCGTCTGCCTGCGACCTGGTTTGTCCATCACACCCGAGTATACGTCTGACCCCTGTCTGTTCTTCCACCTCGGTGCCTTATCCTGGTTTTGACCCCTGCCTGGACTTTCGGTACGTGAGCCTGCCTTACCCTATGTACGTTTGCCTGTCTGATTGTCTGCCCGTGTATGACCTGGTCTGCCCTCTGACTCTCCTTTGCTCTCTCCTAGTCGGGTTCCCCTCGTGTGCTCCCGACCTGGGCTGTAACGTGGTTCACTTAAGATCCGAAGCCAAGACGATTCCCCAACTCAGTCCAGCTGAAGACATATTCATTACTATCCTGTGTGAACCTGTTACTCTGTCAGTTTCTAATAAATCCCTTTAACTGTATTCCTGTCTGAGGGTCTTGCATCTGGGTCCAGTACTTGTACTATCTGTCCTAACAGTGTTCATCTTCACAGAATATATAGAAAATACAGGTTGTCAGAGGCAGTGTCAGCACAAGTATTTTATTTGACTTTCCTCCCAAAAAATACTTTTCAAGTCAATCTGTTGTAAATTCTCCAGCTTGGACTGAAAGAAAGTAGTATACATATTGGAGCCAAATTATGCCTCAGTGACAGATTACATACCGTGATATACTGACACTTAAAATGGGCAAGAGCAGACCTCCATGAATGACATTACTAATGACAATATTACCTAATAATGACGACAATAATGGCAAAAACAAATAGGAAAATATTTATAATGATGGAAATGTTTAATCTAGTTTAAATTAAAGATAGGCTTACATCATCATTGGATGTAGATTTGACAATGGTGTCTGTTTCATCAGTTGAAGAGTTACAGATGGAGACACACTCAACATCCAAGTCGTCAACCTAGTCATACCAAAAAAATAAATAAATAAAACAAACATTCTCTTAATTCTATGCAAATGGATGAGTGAAAGATTAAGAGACCAACTTACTTCACAGTTGTTGTCTTTGCAACCGTCAACATGGAGGGCCAAAAGATGAATTTGCATCGTCTCCTGACAGTTTTCACAGGTGGCCTTTGGCATTTTTGAAAATTCTGAGGCATTCTGGGAAGGGGGTAACATAGTATATGCACCCTGTAATGGGGGCGATGTATAACACGTTTTTCCCACTTATGATGCCCTTATAAGTTGTGGGGTGGTGTAGCCTTCCACCTGAGAGCTTATGACTGTCAGTGCCTTTGACCATTTCCCCCTGAAACCAAAAATCTCAGTCAACAGTGAACACATGTGTATCAACCAAAAACTTAACAGCCCAAAACCTAATACCGGCCAGTAATGTAATAAAATGTTTGACCCAGTAACGCAATAACATTTTGCCAGTAATGTAATAAGTTGTTGCGTTTTGGGCTCATCATTCCGTTATTGCCCCCCCCCCCCCCCCAAAAAAAAAAAACTTTCCAAATGCAACAACTGGAACCAATAATAACCAGCCCAAAACGTAGTAGCTTTTTACATTACTGGCAAAATATTATTACGTTACTGGGTCAAACATTTTATTATGTTACTGGGTGTTATTACGTTTTTGGTTGCTAATGACGTGACTAGTGTGAAGCAAAAATAAATACTGACAGTGTCATATTAGCACAAAAAGCTATTGGAGTTACTCAAAAATAAAACTAGAAGCACTTTGAGAGCGCAGACCTCCGCCAAGGCTGATCAGTGGCCCCCCCACGCCAAGGAGGTTATGTTTTTGCCAGGGTCTGTCTGTCTGTCTGTCTGTTAGTGTGCAACATAACTCAAAAAGTTATGGACAGATTTGGATGAAATTTTCTGGTCTGCACCCACCCCCATTTCCAACAAACCCTGAAAATTTCATCCAAATCTGTCCATAACTTTTTGAGTTATGTTGCACACTAACGGACAGACAAACAGACAGACAAACAAACAAACCCTGGCAAAACATAACCTCCTTGGTGGAGGTAAATATTAATACCCATGATTAGTCACAAACATTACACAACAGCAAAGCACAGAGTGACAATAAATTAATGTTAAAGTCTAAATAAAAGAACAAAAACAAGCTAGTGTTATTATTGTGTATATCATTAGTGTTGTTATGTGTATTATTTCTGTGTGTGTTTACCTGCAGCCTTGTAAAACAGCCAGGAGCCCTTCAGGCTCAGGAGTTTTGGGTACTCTTTGTTAAGTATTTCAGATATCTAGAGAAACACAGTAGCATGGCAAACATTGATTACCAATATACTGTTGATTATGCCAAACTTGTTTCATCTCACACTGGCAAGAATGTTTTGTATTGTAATCCTACACTTCTTACTTAACATTATTTACTACAGCCAAATGAGTGCCACCTGTACCTGTATGTCCATGTACAGTGCAATGAAAAAAGTATTTACCTCAAATTCTTATTTTTTGCATATTTTACCCACTTTAATGTTTCAGAACGTCAAACCAATGTAAATATCAGACAACGATAACACAAGTAAACACAAAATGCAGTTTTTAAATGATGATTTAAGGTTTGAAGGAGAAAAAGCTATCCAAACCTACCTGGCCCTGTGTGAAAAAGTAAACACACTGAACACAACATGATGCATAACTAAACTACAAGACTCACACTTCAAACAAAATACAAAACTTACTGAAGGACTGGAAATAACTCAGGAAAGCAGACAGAAGACTGAACAGGGAACAACGCAAGGAACCAGATTTGAAATGCTTTATGGCCTGGCAGAAAGTGACTGAATGAACCAGGGTTTTTATTGAGGGAGGTGATTAGTCGCAGGTGAGTGGATCCTTGCAGCTGCCTCCAGTCTCAGCAATCAAGGAGAGGACAGAGCTGGGGTGAAGGTGAGGGAGAGAGTGAGGCAAGCAGGGCTGCACAAAGAGGGGGAGAGAGAGAGAGGGAAAAGGAAAAGGAGGAAAGAAAGAAGAAAGAAAGAAAGAAAAAGAAAAGAAAGAAAGAAAGAAGAAAGAAGGGGTGTGAAACAGGGATCATGACAGGTGAACCTTCCAGGAGTGGCCGCCTACCAAAATTACCCCAAAACACACTGCAACGACTCATCCAGGAGGTCAAAAAGGAACCCAGGACAACATCTAAAGAACTGCAGGCCTCCCTTGCCTCAGTTAAGGTCAGTGTTCATGACTCAACAATAAGGAAGAGACTGGGCAAAAATGGCCTCCATGGCAGGGTTTCAAAGTGAGAACCACTACTGACCAAAAAGAGCATAAAGGCTTGTCTTACTTTTACAAACAAACATCTGAATGATCCCCAAGACTTTAGGAGAATATTCTATGGACTGATCAGACCAAAGTTGAACTTTCTGGAAGGCGTGTGTCTCGTTACATCTGGCATAAAAGTAACACAGCAATTCAGAAAAAGAACATCATCCCAACAGTCAAACATGGTGGCAGTAGTGTGATGGTCTGGGGCTGCTTTGCTGCTTCAGGACCTGGACGACTTGCTGTGACTGATGGAACCATGCATTCTTCTCTCTACTAGAAAATCCTGAAGGAGAATGTTCGGCCATCAGTTCATGACCTCAAGCTAAAGCGCACTTGGGCTCTGCAGCAGAACAACGATCCAAAACACACCAGCAAGTCGACTTCTGAATGGGTTAGAAAAACAAAATGGAGATTTTGGAGTGGCCTAGTCAAAGTCCGGACTTGAATCCGATTGAAATGCTATGGCATGACCTTAAAAAGGCCGTTCATGCTCGAAAACCATCCATTGTTGATGAGTTAAAACAATTTTTTAAAGAAGAGTGGGCTAAAATGTCTCCAGAGAGATGTGAAACACTCAGTGCTAGTTACAGAAAATGCTTGATTTCAGTTGTTGCTGCTGAGGGTGGCCCAACCAGTTATTAGGTTAAGGGGGCGATTAGTTTTTCACACAGGGCCAGGTAGCTTTGAATAGTTTTTTTTTTTTTTCCTTAATAAAAAAAAGTCATCATTTAAAAACTGCATTTTGGGTTTACTTGTGTTATCTTTGTCTGATATTTACATTTGTTTGATGATCTTAAACATTAAAGTTGGAAAAAAATGCAAAAAATATAGTTTGAGAAGGGGGCAAATACTTTTTCATAGCACTGTATATGACAACCAGGGTCTGGTATCCCTCTGCTAAAGTTAGTTTATTTTCTGAGTTACATGTGAAATTACAGTATTTAATCAAGAAATAAAAAAGGTCTACCATCAGCACATTGATCATGCAAACACTTAATAACTTTGTTCATAAATACTGTAAGTGAATGTGGCCTACTGTGTTCTTTCTCTACATGTATAAAAAAAGTACTGTCTGTTATGGTATTCCAAATGGCATCTGGACTTATAACTAATAAATAGCACAGTGATGGCTGGGCATAAAACACTAAAGCACCTGACCTCATCATGAGCTGCGTCCTCTGGAAATGAAACCATTCTCATGCCAAGTCCTGCCTGGCAAAACTTTAGCTGCTCATCTCCTTTTGGACTCACAGTTGCAGGAGAGGGAAGGACAGAAAGCTGAAAACACTGCCATTTGCGAGTGACTGTACGTGGTGCATTTGAAAACCTACACTTTCCCCTGAAAAGACCTGGAAAAGATCTATGACAAACAATAAAGAATAATTACAACTACTGTGTGTCATATGTATGTATGCTATTCAGTTCTACTCATTGATAAAACTCTGCAAAGTGGCTCCAATGCAATACACTGTATTAACATTGCGAACTTTGGAGGGAATAGCATATTTATTTTAACTATTAATCTACCTTTGCATTTCTGATGATACTGATGTTTGCATACTGGTGGCTGTTCTGGTTGGGGGACTGAAGACAGCAGCTGTGCTGGGTGGAGGATTGAAGACAGTAGCTGCTCTTGGTGAGAGGTTACCAGGTGCTCCTTCCTGACTACTGCCTCCATCAAGATGTTGTTGGATGAGTGTGATCAGGTTTCTGGCCACAGACTCCACATTCTTCTCTGAGCCGGCACTCTGACCCTACAGAAATATCACACACAAGATTTTTAACCTGTATAACAAATGCAAAGCCCAAAGACAATTACAGATTGCTACTGATTATTTACATCACCGTCCCACTGACTTTTCAACAGTCTTAAGGAAAATGTGCACTTGCACACAGTTACACCAATTCAGAACTCGTGATTACTGGCCTTTAGTGCAATTTTAACACTGTGAGTAACCATGTACAATAACGTTGGGAAATGTTAGGTAAACTAATCCCTTGTTGTTGTCACAAGTTCACTCTGTTTTGTTGCTGTTATCTTGCCCAGCTTTATGACAAACGCTGTAGGCTCCCAGCTTATTTATCTTGAATAATAACCAAATGTTTTGCCTTCATGTTAAGTCGCAATGATGTTACGCTGTGACTTTCAGCGCGCCCATCTCTGTGACCGAGGACTGCTAATCTGCGGCGTTCATCTAAGCTAGGTCTGGTTACCTAGCTAACCCGATGAACGGTTTGCCCAGCAAACGCAACTTGTTCACAGATCTCGATAATGTTGTATTTTTAGAAAGCTCAACAATATACTGATAAAAACAACTGCAGAAAAAAAAAAAAAAAAAAAACAGAAAAAATATACTTACAGCAAGCAGCC